>NC_092776.1:18878818-19179753 GCF_047496795.1 Chiloscyllium punctatum | reverse complement strand
CCCTCCCTCCCCTCACCTTCCGCCCCTCCCTCCACCACTCACCTTCCCCCTCCCTCCGACCTCACCTTCCCCCTCCCCCCCCTCAACTTCCCCCTCCCTCCTACCTACCTTCCCCCTCCCTTCACTCTTCCCCCTCCCTCCCCCTCCTCACCTTCCCCCTCCCTCCCCTCTTCCACCTCGCGCCTTCCCTCTCCTTCCCCCTCCCTCCCTCTACCGTCCCCTCCTCCCCCCTATTCCCCCCTCCCTCCCGTCCCCTCCCTGCCACCTCTCCTTCCCTCCCCTCCTTCCCCCTCCTCTTCCCCCTCTTCCCCCTCCCGCTTTCCTCACCTCCCCTCCCTACCTCACCTTCCCCTCCACCCCCTCTTCCCCTCCTTCCCTCACCTTCCCCCTCCCGTCCTCCCCCCTCTTCCCCCTCCCTTCCTCCCCCGTCCCCCTCCCTGCTTCCTCACCTTCCCCCTCCTCCCTCTCCCCTCTGCCCCTCCCTCCCTCCCCCCTCTGTCCCCCTCCCTCCCTCACCTCTCTTCCCCCGCCCTCCCCCTCCGTCCCTGCCTCACTCACCCTCTCTGTCCCTGCCCTCCCTCCCCCTCTTCCCCTCCCTCCCCTTCCCTCCTCACATCTCTTCCCACTCCCTCCCTCACCTCTCTTCCCACTCCCTCCCTCACCTTCCCCCTCCCCTCACCTTCCCCCTCCCTCCCTCACCTTTCCCCTCCTCCCCACCTTCCCCCTCCCTCCCGCACCTTCCCCCTCCCTCCTGCACCTTCCCCCTCCCTCCCCCTTCCCCCCTCTTCCCCCTCCCTCCCTCCCCTTCCCCTGCCCCCCTTCCTCCCCCTCCCTACCCCTCTTCCCCATCCCTCCCCCTCCCTCCACCCCTCTTTCCCACCACCCTCCCTCTCCGTCCCATCCTTCCCTCCTCACCTTCCGCCGCCCGCCCCTCTCTTCCCCCTCCCTCACCCCCGCATCACCTTCCCCTCCCTCCCCTCTTCCCCCTCCCTCCCTCTTCCCCCTCCTCCCTCCTCTGTTCCCATCCCTCCCCCCCTCGTCCCCTCCCTCCCTCTGCCCCTCCCTCCTCGTTCCCCTCACGTCCCCCCTCTTCCCCTCCTCCTCCCTCGCGCCCCCTCCCTCCCTCCTCTTCCCCCTCACCCCCTCCCCTTAACCCTCCCTCCCTCCCTCCCCTTCTCCCACTCCCTCACCTTCCCGCTCCCGCCCCTGCTCTCCCTCCCTCACCTTCTCCTTCTCACCCTCCCCCCTCTTCCCCTCCTGTCCATCCTCCCTCCCTCCCTCACCTTCCCCCTCCCTCCCCGCCTTCCCCCGCCCTCCCCTCCTTCCCCCCTCCTCACATCCTCCCTCACCTTCCCCCTCCCTCCCCTCCTTCCCCTTCCCTCCCCTCCTTCCCCCTCCTCCCTCCCCCCTCTCTCCTTCCCCCTCCCTCCCCCCTCACATTCCCCCTCACTCCCCCCTCTTCCCCCTCCCTCCCTCCCCCTCACATTCCCCCTCACTCCCCCCTCCCTCCCTCCCTCCCCCCTCACATTCCCCCTCACATTCCCCCTCCCTCCCCCTCCTTCCCTCACATTCCCCCCTCACTCCCCCCTCTTCCCCTCCCTCCCTCCCTCCCTCACTTCCCCCTCCCTCCCCCCCTCACCTTCCCCCCCCTCCCCCCTTCCCCCTCCCTCCACCTCCTCCCTCCCTCCCTCACCTTCCCCCTCCCTCCCTCCCTCACTTTACCCCTCCCTCCCTCCCCCTTCCCCCTCCCTCCCTCCCCCCTTCCCCTTCCCCCTTTCCCCTTCCCCCTTCCCCCTTTCCCCTTTCCCCCTTCCCCTTCCCCCTCATTCCCTCACATTCCCCTCACTCCCCCTCTTCCCCCTCCTCTCTTCCCCCTCTCTCCTCACATTCCCCTTCACTCCCCCCTCTTCCCCCTCCCTCCCTCCTTCCCTCACATTCCCCCTCCCTCCCTCCTTCCCTCACATTCCCCCTCACTCCCCCCTCTTCCCCCTCCCTCCCTCCTTCCCTCACATTCCCCCTCCCTCCCCCCTCACATTCCCCCTCACTCCCCCCTCTTCCCCCTCCCTCCCTCACATTCCCCCTCACTCCCCCCTCTTCCCCCTCCCTCCCTCACCATCCTCCCCTCCCTCCCTCACCTTCCGCCCCTCCCTCCACCCTCACCTTCCCCCTCCCTCCCTCCCCCCTCACCTTCCCCCTCCCTCCCCCTCTTCCCCCTCCCTCCCTCTCTTCCCCTCACCTTCCCCCGCCCTCCCCCTCTTCCCCCCTCCCTCCCTCCCTCACTTTCCCCCTCCCTCCCTCACCTTCCGCCCCTCCCTCCACCCACACCTTCTCCCCCTCCCTCCCACCCTCACCTTCCCCCCTCCCTCCCACCCTCCTCCCCCTCTTCCGCCTCCCTCCCCCCCTCGTCCCCCTCCCTCCCCCCTCACCTTCCCCCTCCCTCCCCCCTCACCTTCCCCTCCCTTCCCCCCTCATCTTCCCCCTCCCTCCCTCCCTCCCCCCTCTTCCCCCTCCCTCCCTCACCTTCCACCCCTCCGTCCCACCTCACCTTCCCCCCTCCCTCCCCCCTCACCTTCCCCCCTCCCTCCCCCTCCCTCCCCACACCTCCCCCTCTTCAGTAAGATTAGGGAGGGTGGTAAAAAAGGAAGGGGGGTGGCATTGCTAATTAGAAATGGTATAACGGCTGCAGAAAGGAAGTTTGAGGGGGATCTGCCTCTGGAGGTAGTATGGGCTGAAGTCAGAAATAGGAAAGGAGCAGTCACCTTGTTGGGTGTTTATTATAGGCCCCCCAATAGCAGCAGAGATGTGGAGAAACAGATTGGGAAACAGATTTTGGAAAGGTGCAGAAGCCACAGGGTCGTAGTCATGGGCACTTCAACTTCCCAAATATTGATTGGAAGCTCTTTAGATCAAGTAGATTGGATGGGGCGTGTTTGTGCAGTGTGTCCAGGAAGCTTTTCTAACGCAGTATGTAGATTGTCCAACCAGAGGGGAGGCCATATTGGATTTGGTACTCGGTAACCAACCGGGACAAGTGGTGGGCTTGTTAGTGGGTGAACATTTTGGTGATGGCGACCACAATTCTGTGACTTTCACCTTGGTTATGGAGAGAGATAGGTGCGCACAACAAGGAAGTTTTTACAATTGGGGGAAGGGAAATTACGATGCTGTAAGACAGGATTTGAGGAGCATACGTTGGGAGCATAGGCTGTCAGGGAAGGATGTGGTGGAAATGTGGGACTTTTTCAAGGAGCAGATACGACGTGTCCTTGATATGTATGTACCGATCAGGCAGGAAAGAAATGGTCGTGTGAGGGAGCCTTGGTTGACGAGGGAGGTTGAATGTCTAGTAAAGAGGAAGAAGGAGGCTTACATAAGGTTGAGGAAACAAGGTTCAGACAGAGCAGTGGAGGGATACAGGATAGCCAGAAGGGACCTGAAGAAAGGGATTAGGAGAGCTAGAGAGGGCATGAAAAATCCCTGGCGGATAGGATCAAGGATAACCCCAAGGCATTCTATGCGTATGTGAGAAACCTGAGAATGACGAGAACGAGGGTAGGTCCGATCAAGGACAGTGGTGGGAGACTGTGTATTGAGTCGGAAGAGATAGGAGAGGTCTTGAACAAGTACTTCTCTTCAGTATTTACGAACGAAAGGGACCGTATTGTTGAAGAGGAGAGTGTGAAATGGACTGATAAGCTAGAAGAGATACCTGTTAGGAAGGAAGATGTGTTGGACATTTTGAACAACTTGAGGATAGACAAGTCCCCCGGGCCTGACGGGATATATCCTAGGATTATGTGGGAAGCAAGAGAGGAAATTGCAGTACCGTTGGCAATGATCTTCTCGTCTTCACTGGCAACTGGGGTGGTACCAGGGGACTGGAGAGTAGCGAATGTTGTGCCCCTGTTCAAAAAAGGGAATAGGGATAACCCCGGGAATTACAGGCCAGTTAGTCTTACTTCTGTGGTAGGCAAAGTAATGGAAAGGGTACTGAGGGATAGGATTTACGAGTATCTGGAAAGACACTGCTTGATTAGGGACAGCCAGCACGGATTTGTGAAGGGTAGGTCTTGCCTTACAAGTCTTATTGAATTCTTCGAGGAGGTGACCAAGCATGTGGATGAGGGTAGAGCAGTGGATGTAGTGTACATGGATTTTAGTAAGGCATTTGATAAGGTTCCCCATGGTAGGCTTATGCGGAAAGTCAGGAGGCATGGGATAGGAGGGAAATTTGGCCAATTGGATAGAAAACTGGCTAACCGGTCGAAGTCAGAGAGTGGTGGTAGATGGTAAATATTCAGCATGGAGTCCAGTTACAAGTGGAGTTCCGCAGGGATCAGTTCTGGGTCCCTCTGCTGTTTGTAATTTTTATTAATGACTTAGATGAGGGAGTCGAAGGTGGGTCAGTAAATTTGCAGATGATACAAAGATAGGTGGAGTTGTGGACAGTGAGGACGGCTGTTGTCGGCTGCAGAGGGACTTAGATATGATGCAGAGCTGGGCTGAGGAGTGGCAGATGGAGTTCAACCCTGCCAAGTGTGAGGTTGTCCATTTTGGAAGAACAAATAAGAATGCGGAATACAGGGTTAATGGTAGGGTTCTTGGTCAGGTGGAGGAACAGAGGGATCTTGGGGTCTATGTTCATAGATCTTTGAAGGTTGCCACTCAGGTGGATAGAGTTTGTAAGAAGGCCTATGGAGTATTATCGTTCATTAGCAGAGGGATTGAATTCAAGAGTCGTGAGGTGATGTTGCAGCTGTACAGGACTTTGGTTAGGCCACATTTGGAGTACTGTGTGCAGTTCTGGTCGCCTCACTTTAGGAAAGATGTGGAAGCTTTGGAGAGGGTGCAGAGAAGATTTACCAGGATGTTGCCTGGAATGGAGAGTAGGTCGTACGAGGATAGGTTGAGAGTTCTCGGCCTTTTCTCGTTGGAACGGCGAAGGATGAGGGGTGACTTGATAGAGGTTTATAAGATGATCAGAGGAATAGATAGAGTAGACAGTCAGAAACTTTTTCCCCGGTACAATAGAGTGTTACAAGGGGACATAATTTAAGGTGAAGGGTGAAGGTATAGGGGAGATCTCAGGGGTGGGTTCTTTACCCAAGAGTGGTGGGGCATGGAATGCGCTGCCCGAGGGAGTGGTAGAGTCAGATTCATTGGCGACCTTTAAGCGCATTTGGATAGGTACATGGATGGGGTGCTTAATCTAGGATAAAAGTTCGGTCACAACATCGTGGGCCGAAGGGCCTGTTCTGTGCTGTATTGTTTATGTTCTATGTTCTATGTTCCCCCTCCCTCCTCATCTTCCCCCTCCCTCCTACCTCACCTTCCCCCTCCCTACCTACCTCACCTTCCCCCTCCCTCCCTCACCTTCCCCCTCCCTCCCCCCCCCCTCACCTTCCCCCTCCCTCCTTACCTCACCTTCCCCCTCCCTCCCACTCTTCCCCCTCCCTCCCTCCTCACCTTCCCCTCCCTCCCTCCCTCCTCACCTTCCCCCTCCCTCCCCCTCTTCCACCTCCCTCCTTCCCTCACCTTCCCCCTCCCCCCCTTCCACCTCCCTCCTTCCCTCACCTTCCCCCTCCCCCTCTTCCCCCCTCTCCCCTCCTCCCCCCCCCCTCTTCCCTCCCTCTTCCCCCTCCCTCCCCCCCTCCCTCTACCCCTCTTCCCCCCTCGTTCCCCCCCTCCCTCGCCCCTCTTCCCCCCTCTTCCCCCTCCCTCCTTTCCTCACCTTCCCCCCTCCCTCCCTCACCTTCCCCCTCCCTTCCTTCCCCCTCTTCCCCCTCCCTTCCTCCCCCCTCTTCCCCCTCCCTTTCCCCCTCCCTTCCCCCTCCCTTCCTCCCCCCTCTTCCCCCTCCCTCCTTCCCTCACCTTCCCCCTCCCTCCTCCCCCTCTCCCCCTCCCTCCCTCCCTCACCTTCCCCCTCCCTCCCTCCCCCCTCTTCCCCCTCCCTCCTCCCTCACCTCTCTTCCCCCTCTCTCCCTTACCTCTCTTGCCCCTCTCTCCCTCACCTCTCTTGCCCCTCTCTTCCCTCACCTCTCTTCCCCCTCCCTCCCCCTTCTTCCCCCTGCCTCACTCACCTCTCTTCCCCCTCCCTCCCTCCCCCTTCCTCCCTCACCTCTCTTCCCAACTCCCTCCCTCACCTCTCTTCCCACTCCTCCCTCACCTTCCCCCTCCCCCTCACCTTCCCCCTCCCTCCCTCCCTCACCTTACCCTCCCCCCTCACCTTCCCCTCCCTCCCCACCTTCCCCCTCCCTCCCACACCTTCCCCCTCCCTCCTGCACCTTCCCCCTCCCTCCTGCACCTTCCCCCTCCCCTCCCTCCCCCCTTCCCCCCTCTTCCACTCCCTGCCCTCCCCTTCCCCTTGCCCCCTTCCCTCCCCCTCCCTCCCCCTCTTTCCCCATCCCTCCCCCTCCCTCCGCCCCTCTTTCCCCCTCCCTCCCTCACCATCCCCATCCTTCCCTCCTCACCTTCCCCTCCCTCCCCTCTCTTCCCCCTCCCTCACCCCTCCTCACCTTCCCCCTCCCTCTTCTCTCTTCCCCCTCCCTCCCCCCCTCTTCCCCCTCCCTCCTCTTCCCCCTCCCTCCTCTTCACCCTCCCTCCCCCTCTTCCCCCTCCCTCCCTCCTCTTCCCCCTCCCTCCCTCCCCTTCCCCCTCTTCCCCCTCCCTCCCCCCTCTTCCCCCCTCCCTCCCTCCCTCCCCTTCCCCCTCCCTCCCTCCCCTTTCCCCCTCCCTCACCTTCCCGCTCCCTCCGCCTTCTTCTCCCTCCCTCACCTTCTCCTTCTCTCCCTCCCCCCTCTTCCCCTCCTTCCACCCTCCCTCCCTCCCTCACCTTCCCCCTCCCTACCTCCCTCCCTCACCTTCCCCCTCCCTCCCTTCCTCCCTCACCTCCCCCCTCCCTCCCTCCCTCCCTCCCTCAACTCCCCCCTCCCTCCCTCCCCCCCTCCCTCACCTTCCCCCTCCCTCCCCCCCTCACATTCCCCCTCACTCCCCCCTCTTCCCCCTCCCTCCCTCCCCCCTCACATTCCCCCTCACTCCTCACCCCCCTCTTCCCCCTCCCTCCCTCCCCCCTCACATTCCTCCTCACTCCCCCCTCCCTCCCTCCCCCCCTCACATTCTCCCTAACTCCCCCCCTCCTTCCCTCCCCCCCCACATTCCCCCTCACATTCCCCCTCACATTCTCCCTCACTCCCCCCTCCTTCCCTCACATTCCCCCTCACTCCCCCCTCTTTCCCCCCCTCCCCCCCTCACCTACCCCCTTCCTCCCCCCTTCCCCCCTCCCTCACTCCCTCCCTCCCTCCCTCACCTTACCCCTCCCCTCCCTCCCCCTTCCCCCCTCCTCTCCCCCCCTTCCCCCTCCCTCCCTCCCCCCCTTCCCCCTCCCTCCCTCCCTTCCCATCCCCCTCACTCCCCCTCTTCCCCCTCCCTCCCTCCCTCACATTCCCCTTCACTCCCCCTCTTCCCCCTCCCTCCTCCCCTCACATTCCCCCTCCCTCCCTCCTTCCCTCACATTCCCCCTCACTCCCCCCTCTTCCCCCTCCCTCCCTCCTTCCCTCACATTCCCCCTCCCTCCCCCCTCACATTCCCCCTCCCTCCCCCCTCTTCCCCCTCCCTCCCCCCCCTCACATTCCCCCTCCCTCCCCCCTCTTTCCCCCTCCCTCCCTCCTCACATTCCTCACATTCCCCTCACTCCCCCCCTTCCCCCTCACTCCCTCACCTTCCCCCTCTTCCCCCTCACTCCCTCACCTTCCCCCTCCCTCCCTCCCCCCTCACCTTCCCCCTCCCTCCCTCCCCCCTCACCTTCCCCCTCACCTTCCCCCTCCCTCCTTCCATCACCTTCCCCCTCCCTCCCCCACCTTCCCCCATCACTCCCTCCCCCCCCTCACCTTCCCCCTCCCTCCCTCCCACACCCCCCCTCACCTTCCCCCACCCTCCCTCCCCCCCTCACCTCCCCCTCCCTCCCTCCCCCTCACCTTCTCCCTCCCTCCCTCCATCACCTTCCCCCCTCCCTCCCCCTCACCTTCCCCCTCACTCCCTCCCCCCTCACCTTCCCCCTCCCTCCCTCCCTCACCTTCCCCCTCCCTCCCCCCTCACCTTCCCCCTCCCTCCCCCCTCACCCCCTCACCCCCCTCACCTTCCCCCTCCCTCCCCCCCCCACCTTCCCCCTCCCTTCCCCCCTCACCTTCCCCCTCCCTCCCCCTCACCCCCTCACCTTCCCCCCTCCCTCCCCCCACCTTCCCCCTCCCTTCCCCCCTCACCTTCCCCCTCCCTTCCCCCCTCACCTTCCCCCTCCCTTCCCCCCTCACCTTCCCCCTCCCTTCCCCCTTCACCTTCCCCCTCCCTTCCCCCTCACCTTCCCCCTCCCTTCCCCCTCCCTTCCCCCCTCACCTTCCCCCTCACCTTCCCCCCTCCCCTCCCCCTCCCTCCCCCTCCCTCCCCCTCCCTCCCCCTCCCTCACCCCATTCCCCCTCCCTCCCCCCTCACCTTCGCCTCCCTCCCTCCCCTCCCTCCCCCCTCACCTTCGCCTCCCTCCCTCCCCCTCACCTTCCCCCTCCCTCCCTCACCTTCCCCCTCCCTCCCTCCCTCCCTCACCTTCCCCCTCCCTCCCTCACCTTCCCCCTCCCTCCCTCCCTCCCTCCCCTTCCCCCTCACTCCCTCCCCTTCCCCTCACTCCCTCCCTCCCTCCCTCCCTCACCTTCCCCCTCACTCCCTCCCTCCCTCCCTCACCCCCTCCCCCCCTCCTCACCTTCCCCCTCACTCCCTCCCCCCTCACCTTCCCCCTCACTCCCTCCCCCCCTCACCTACCCCCTCCCCTCCCCTCCCCCTCACCTTCCCCTTACTCCCTCCCTCACCTTCCCCCTCCCTTCCCCCTCACCTTCCCCCTCCCTCCCCCTCCCTCCCTCCCTCCCCCATTCCCCTTCTCTCCCTCCCTCCCTCCCCCCTCACCTACCCCTTCCCTCACTCTCCCCCGTCCCTCACTCTCCCCTCTTCCCAGTCCCTCACTCTCCCCTCCCCCTCCCACTCTTCCCCATCCCTCACTCTCCCCTCCCTCCCTCCCCCTCTTCCCCTTCCCTCACTCTCCCCTCCCTCCCTCCCTCCCTCCCCCTCTTCCCTGTCCCTCACTCTCCCCTCCCTCCCTCTTCCCAGTCACTCACTCTCCCCTCCCTCCCCCCATCGCTCACATGCAGAATGTGGTTGAGAGGTTCATTCCACCATTTGGGCTGTGGTTCCTCGGTGGGGAGTGAGCTGTGATTGCTTGCGAAGATGTGAGTTTTGTCTTCTTCCAAAACTCACTCGTCTTGGAGTGTCTTCGCTCGATTCATTGGGCAAATTGATCCACTTGTTGGATCAGCCGCTCAAACCCATCAATTCCAAGCCCAGTGCCCTCACTCCTTGTGGGCATCATGCCCTTTGCAGCCCTCCCAGTTTGCCCACCTTGCCCCAGCAGATTCATTGCCCTCGTGACTGTCCAGACATCAGGCTGAATCAAGGTAGGAATATTTATACAGCTCACAGCTCCTCACAACAGACAGGGGTCCTGGGCCACATAGGATCCCTTGGCGAACCACATTGCAGTCCGTGGGCCACCTGTTGGACAAGCCTGAATGGATGTCTGTGATAACGATGTAATAAATTAAGTTACTCTGTGAGCACATCTCCTAATATTAGTTCTCAGGCAGAACTCTGTCTCAGCATTCATGTTATAAGAGGTAACATAATAACACAGGAACACATAGCTCCAACTTGTTAGAACCATTCGGATTTCATTGACAAACATCAATTCAATCTCATAGAAAGTAATTGCTTTGCTTTTGAACAATAATTGCTATGTCCTTTTCCTCCTCAGAACGTAAATGGAAGTTAGGTCCCTTACAAAGGATTTTATTCTGTTCTTGAGAGTTTCTGAATAAACACAGGTAACTGCATATTTTATTAAGCAAATTGGTGCATTCTAAGTCATGAAAGTCTAAGATTTTTTTTTACCAGGTCCCAAAGAACCACTAGTGCTTTGTTAAACCACTTTCCTGGCCTCCTTCTTGTCCAGGATGCAGATGCAGACAACTGTACCTTTGTGGGAAACAGCCCACTGCTCCCTTTGCTGGGCCTCAGATTAATATTGCAGTGACGTCTTGATAATATCATTGGAGCCCACGCTGTCTAGTTGGAGAAGGACTCTGCTGGTTTCGTGCATATTGTTGTTGCTCGTGATTCAAAACTGCAGTTAGTCTGATTGGGATGGGGACTCAGTGGTTAGTTCAACTGTTCTATTGTAGCTACCTCCCCACAACCCCCTGCACTGCTATTGGGGATCGGGGATTGGGGATTTAAAATTCCAGCCTTTCACTTGAGTGAAGGAGGCAAGATGTGTTATTTTAGGGCCACAACCTATCCCTGTTGTTAGGAGAATAAAAACAGAACTGTTTGCCTTGGGCTGTTGCTACATCTTTTAGAAAGCAAGAAAGGGAACTTTTGGAATGTTGGACTTTGAGTGCATTTATTTTCTAACTTTCACCTCAGAGTGAAGCTGTTTTGCTTGGAGTCTAAACACCAATTAGATCGGCGATCTGATTCCTTAATGTGCTCAGAACTTGAAAACAGAAATGCAAATCCCTTTGCATGGTTCAGTATAGTTTCCACGATTTTGGATTGCCAGTTAAAATGTCTTTACATGCAAAGCATTCACCTTGGTGTAAGCCATGTGAGAACTTAAGAGAAAAATGTCAGATGTAATCAGCTGAATGCATTGTGAAAAGTGACTATCTATTGTATTGGTTATAATAAAAAAGATTGCAGTTAAAGGAAAAGGCCAAAATAAGAATTCCTTTGAAATATTTAATCTTATATACATAATACACATACATTCAAAAAATCCAACTGCTGCACACAATCCCAATCTGAACCACTTGACTTCCTGTTGTTACATTTTTATTCCATTTTTTCATGCAACTTTTTCCATTGTAAATTCACACGTCTCCATTTATAGTGGAAAACGGCTGAGTAAACAAGTCACATTGGCTGACGATTTTTCCAAATTCTTCATGAAAATATTTTTCATGTGTTGTTTTCTCTGTACCCAAGATGAGTGTTTGGTCTATATCTCAAAAATTCAGTAAAGTGAAAGAGCGTGCATTTACGTAGTGCCCTTCATATTCTCAGGATGTACCAGGGCCACTTAAATAACTTTGAACCCTGATTGCAGTTATCACAGAGTCATTATAGCATAGGACAAGGCTATTCAGCCTGCTTGTCTTCATGCCAAGTTATGACAATCAGATAAACAATCAAATGTTGTAACTAGTTAACCAGAACAGAAGGACACTCTCCTTTTTCACTTAGAACAGTATTATATATATGAACATTAAGTATGGTAAGGATTTAGAATGAAATGCTGCTGTTAATGATGGAATCATCCAATTGTACAGACAACTTGAGGCTGCTTGTTTGAAGAGCTATCCATCAATTCCATTCCCTCACACTTTCTCAAATGCTTGCCATCTTTTTCTTCTTGAAGTATCAAACAAATTCCCTTTTCCAAGCAACTCTTTGATCTGTCTCCATGCCCATACCAGGCATTGCTCTTCATCCCTGACCAGTTGTGCCAAGTAATGGTCTCATTCTTTAGTCAATCACTTACATCTGCAACTTCCTTTCCCACAATAGCCTAGGGGCCTAGGATTTTATTTCTGACGGAAGTTTCGGCTTGGGATTTCACTACTGAGCTGGATAGGATGAGGTGGAAAAATTCCTAACTCTCACCCTCACTTCCAGCCCCCCCACCATGCCCCATATGCCAACCTATGTCATATCTTTGCCCATTCAGAAGGAATCATTTCTCATCTGTAATTGTCAACTTCAGAGATCCAACTGTGTTAGCTGATAAACTATTTCAGTGAGCAGTTAGGTGCTTGCCATGTTATTGTGGGTTAGGAAAACATGAGGACTGCAGATCCTGGAGATCAGATTGGAGTGTGTGTTGCTGGAAAAGCATAGCAGGTCAGGCAGCATCCGAGGAGCAGGAGAATCGACGTTTTGAGCATAAGAGAAGGACATTCTCCTGCTCCCCTGATGCTGCCTGACTGGCTGTGCTTTTCCAGCACCACACTCTCGACTGTGCGTTAGGAGTCAAATGTATCCAATACTGGGTAAGTATGGCAGATTTCCTTCCCTTAATAACACTTCCACGAACCAAATATGGTTTACCACAATCTAGCAGCTTCATGCCACTATATTTTTCAAAACCCAGATTTATTTAATCAAGTAATTTAAATTCCCCAGCTGCCAAGTTGAATTTAAATTCACCTTCTCAATCATTAGGACAGGCCTCTGTTAGGCAACGTATCTACTATGCTACTCAATGACTGCAAACATTGTTCCTATTTACCTTGACCCACGTTTTAAAAAGACTTGTATGATATCATTCGACACTTGGCATTCTAACAAATAAATTTGTCTGGCTCCATTTTACTAGTTACTTAAAATAAGACACACTTCAATATTTCTCCTATAGTGTTGCTTGTGGTGAATCAGAATGAATGCTGTCCTACCACATAAAAGGTAAAATTGTCATAGTCTTACCAAACCATTAGACAGAGATAACGGGTGGTGGTTTAACCTAAAGGTCAGACTCTTCAGGCGAGGGGAGAGATTGACAAGAAGAATCCTTCATGTTAACTTCAGGCAGGGTAGGAATTGTATCCACGCTGTTGGCATCACCATGCACTGCAAACCAGCTTTCCAGCAAACTTAGCTAACTGACCCCCCTGTCGTACTAAATATTACATTCACTAAGAGCAGGTGCAGTCTTTTAAGTAAATTGGGTTAGAATGCAGCAAACACTTGTGTGGATATACTGCAGAACCTATTTAAAAGTTTGATTCTTGCATTCCATCCTCATTTAAATTTGATTTTGGTCAAGAAAAATAGCTGAAAAAACATGTGTTTCCCTGCTACAGATTGACTGACCCGAAAGTGTAGAACTATGTTGCAACAGTACAGCTGCTGGAGTATGAAATCTAGGTACAGAATGGCAAGTTTCTGTAATAAATGTGGATATAGTAATTTATAGTGGGAAAATAATGGCAGGAAGTGTTTTAACGCACCTTGAAGAACATTTCAAGATTTCACATTAAATTGTTAAAACGCTCACAGTTTTGTGTTATAGTTTAAGATGTGCCTGATCATTGAGCTGTGTTACTGATTTGTAACATTGTTGAGGTTATAAAGTGGAGTATTTCAGTTGTTGCCATGAATGGATGGAAAGTTGAAGGCAATGTACTCACGATTTGGAGATGCCGGTGTTGGACTGGGGTGTACAAAGTTAAAAATCACACAACACCAGGTTATAGTCCAACAGGTTTAATTGGAAGCACACTAGCTTTCGGAGCGACGCTCCTTCATCAGGTGAT
Organism: Chiloscyllium punctatum; assembly: GCF_047496795.1. Lineage (NCBI taxonomy): Eukaryota > Metazoa > Chordata > Chondrichthyes > Orectolobiformes > Hemiscylliidae > Chiloscyllium > Chiloscyllium punctatum. The sequence continues at coordinate 19,166,347 of NC_092776.1, read as the reverse complement.
AGTGGAGGGCTCGATCGTAACACAGAGTTTATAGCAAAAATTTGCAGTGTGATGTAACTGAAATTATACATTGAAAAATTGATTGTCTGTTAAGCCTTTCATCTGTTAGAATACAGTGATAGTTTCACTTCTTTCATGTGTAAATCATAAAACCCTTTTTAAAAAAAAAGTTGCATTCTCGGGTTAGCTACCAGCACAGACGCACACACAGACACCCACACACACCCTTATAGACACACACACTCCCACACACATACACATGCACCCCCTCACAGACTTAAGACACTCTGCACTCACTACACACACACACACACACACACACACTTTCTCACACTCACAACCCCCACTCCAGACAGACACACACAGACAGACAGACAAAGACCCACATGCACACATATTTTGTGTGGTGAATTTGTACTTGCAGAGTTACATTGCACTTTGCTCAAAAACTGCATACATTCATGTAGAACTCTGAGCTGAAAAACTGCATGAATTTATGTAAAACTCTGTTATCTCACTTTAGATTAGAATCAATCTAAACATCAGGTCATAGATAGAGAACACCTTCAACATATTGTCTAGCTATCACCATTGCTAACAGCTAACCTGAGAATGCAACTTTTAAAAAAAAGGGTTTTGTGATTTACACATGAAAGAAATGAAACGATCACTGTATCCTAACAGATGAAAGGCTTAACAGACAATCAATGTATAATTTCAGTTACATCACACTGCAAATTTTTGCTATAAATTCTGTGTTACGATCGAGCCCTCCACAATCACCTGATGAAGGAGCATCGCTCCGAAAGCTAGTGTGCTTCCAATTAAACCTGTTGGACTATAGCCTGGTGTTGTGAGATTTTTAACAATGTACTCACAGTTTACTAATGTGTGTTAATGGCAGACTTAGACAAGAATGTGTATCCTTCTGTGATACGCTATTTTTGTGTGAATGCATACTGGTCAGCTATGGAGCTGTCACGATGTGCTGGACAAAATGTGCAAAATAAGGTATTAACGCCATAATGTTAACCCAAACTGAACTTTCAAATTCAAATTTCTTTCTATCTCATTTAGGGCTGAAATGAAGTGTCAGCTGCATTTTATTATCATCCCTACACAATGTTGCTTTAATGGAGCAGGCAAACTCCATTTCTCCAGGTTACATTATCACAGGCACTTGAACCCCCTGTTATCTTAAGTCAGATGGAAAACTGTCATGTGAGCCTTTACATTGGGTGTTGGCTGTTTGCTCAACTAGCAGAGACACTCTCAACCCAATTCAGCACAGACCAGAAATCAAAACTGAGACTCTCTCAGCCAGTCTTGGCTCAGCTATTGGCTGAACCTTTGGGGAAATGGAAACAGGTAGCTGTTTAATTAGTAATTTTGCACTGCAATTTCAACAGATATTATTCCCCTAACAAGATGGTAAATAAATGCTGACTGCAATGATTAAACAAAAATTGAGCCAATCATAAAATGTCACATATACAATAGGTCTCAGTGGTTCCTGAAAAATGAAGCAAGTGGCCTCAGGCTACACAACTCGTGAGTGTTGCAGGTGGCAATGAGTCAAGAAATGTGCATCAAGGGAGGTTTATTTTTATCTAATTGATTCTGCATCATATAATCTATTTATCCTGCACTAAAATACATAGCTGTATGGAGATCAAAGCCTTCATTACGTTAGATTTAAGTAAATCATAGTATTGTGAGTGTGATAATATATTTTTCAGATTGGCCAGCAAACAAAAGTTAACATTCCCGTTATAGATCATTCATGTTTTCTTACGGTCAATGCTGATTGGTTTGCTGCATGTTTTCAGCATTTTTCATTGATTTCAAATTGTGAACATTTGTATTTTTCTTAAATGATATTAGGTAATGTGCTGTGTAGGGTTTGCTCAGAAACTCAAGAAACTGATGTTTGACATGAACTTGGAAGATACAGCAGTGATATTGGAGGACCATAGCCTGTGGTATTGCTTAGATTAAAAGCCCATTCTCCCTACACTGATAGTCAGAGCTTCCCAAAACATAAGTGACCCATCTCAAGAAACCAGCAAATCAAGTGTTAATCTAGATCTATAATTACCACAGTTACTCGTACTTATCTGTCTGTTAAGAATAATGTTACTCATTTTGGTTGGTTGTCCGAAATTTACTGTAAAGTCTATAAATTACTGTGAAAGAAGCAGGTTGAATATAACTCGATATGTACTTGTGTTATTCTGTATCCCTAACCAAGGCCAGCTAGATAAGAAACACACTGATTACTCTAGCAGTATCCATGGAGATATTGCAAGTCTTAATGACTCTTCATCAGAGCTGAAGTGAAGTGTGGAGGGGGCTGCATTTATGCTAAAGTTCAGGAGGGTGGGTGCCATTCTCACATTCCAATCACTCAGTGTAAACTACTAACACCTTTTCACCACCAGCACTCTATACCCAGTACTCTCAGAATTACACCCCCACCCTTGAAACTACAGCATAAATGCTGCTCCCTCCACATTTTACTTCAACTCTGATGAAAAGTCATCTAGACTCTAAATGTTAGCTTGCTCTCACTCCATGGATGCTGCCTGACCTGTCGTGATTTCCAGCATTTGTTGTTTTCAGTACAGATTTCAGCATCTGCAATAATTTGTTCCTACACTTATTACTCTGAATTAGATGTTGAAGGATAAATTTCATTTGCTTTCACACAAGTTTACATGAGACAGTCGAGATTTAAGTTCATACTTTCTTTCCTCAATGAGACAGGCCCTAGTGGTGAAATAAGACAGGGCCAGGGAACAGAAGTGACCTCTCTGCAGAATCTATCTTTCAGGTCCTATTGGTGTTATTTGTCCCACATCCACCAAGAAACCATGTTGGCAAGGTCAGAAATCACAGGTCAGTCAGCCCTCAGCTGAGGTATAACATCACTGATGTATGGGGAATAGGCAGGTCAGAAAATGGCGGGGGCATGGAATTTGGGATTCCCATGCAAGCTGGGGAGTTTGTACTGTGTATGTGAAGTCGTCAGTTGCTTCCCCCATTTGTAGACTTTGCCTCAGTCAGACGGGAGCCGATCAGTGAAGGGTGAAGGCAAATTCCATGCTTGGAGGAGTGGAGGGGTGGTGGTGGAAGAAATGTAATTATTTGTGACAGGGATCTCCAAAGCGATTGTGTACCATTGATTGACTTATGAATTCAATAACAGCCCTTGAACTGTAAAGACAAGTGTACAGAACAAAGTGTAGATTGGTATTTTATAAAATTTGTTCTACAGAAACAATGTGGTCTCTTCCATGAATTTTGTATCCAGTTAAAAGAAATTGTGGTGCATGCATTATGAGCATAACTTATAATTTTGGACAGATGTCCCTAAGTATCTACAGAAAATTCATGCCATATACAAGTCCCACATATACTATAAACCATGTGAAAGAATTGAAAAGTGAATTACAAACCTTTATTCACCGTGTACTGTAACCTTGCACTCTATTTCAGGAATTTCCCTATCAACAATACTTATTAACAAAGTCAAATTGGAAACTGAATGTTTCCCTAAAATTGAAAGTTAAAAAGTGTTCTATGACATGTATACAATGTGAACAAGCATGGAAGTTTTCAGAAATTGGCATACACCACATTGTGATAAATTTACCCTGATAAAAACATCAGCAAAATTGTACTAACTTTGTCAGGATTTGTGTATCTGTCACCATGTCTTATGGGAGGGCTCCACTTCAATTGACTATTTCTCTAAATTTACTGGAATAATATATTGTGTTATGAAAATTATGGCATCCCAATATTTAATTATAATAAATAGTAATCACTATCATTATTTGGTCGTAAAGGACTTGAAAATTGCTGCAAAAAGAAACATTTCATCAAAACTATTTGTCTTACACTCAACAGGACAATTCTTAAGAAATACTAAACAAAAAAACCCAAAGAACTGCAGATGCTGGACATCAGAAACAAAGATAGAAATTGCTGGAAAAGCTTAGCTGGTCTGGCAGCATCTGTGGACTGAAAGCAGAGTTAACATTTCGGGTCCAGTGATTGTTCTTCAGAACTGCAAGGAATACCACTGTAAGGGGAAAGCAACAGCTCGTTTGGCTGTTCCATTTCAAAGGTGAATCTGAGTGTAAGAGTGAGTCAGTAAGATGTATAACAACAATATTACATGTATCTGCTGATTCCAGGTATAGCAAATGTATTATCCACGTGATGGAAATATGTGACAAGTCGGAGGTTAAGTGTCAACTCATTGAAAACACACTTCTTGTGAAACCTAATGAAGTTGTTTGCCAGAGCCTAGTGTGGATCCCAAGGCAACACCATCTATTTGTATAGAGTTGAATTTGTTAAGGTTTATCACTATAATTAAAACCTTGGTATTTCTTGAGACTTGTCCTGATGAGTGTAAGATGAAAAGCTTTGAAAAATATGTCTTTTTCAGCAACACCCACATAATGGCAATGAACATTAAGGAATCTTAACAGACGTATTTGAGGAAAAAAACTTTGTAAAGAAGACGATTAAATTGAAACAGTTTCAAAGCCCTAACTTGTTATTTATAGTAAAGTGTTTGCATTTGAACTCCACCGTCATCTATTGATGCATGCTGCTCATTGTTCTGCAGCAATTTTCCACTGAAAACTGTTTCATGTTGAGAACTTGTTTCCATGCTCTGTGCAGAATCCCAGTTTGCTGTTCATTATGCTCCTCACTGAAGATTTGCAATTTGAGGTATGAAGCCATAGCTCTGTCTCACAGCAATCCCCCACACTAACTGAGAAAATTGGGGAAAGACCACAAAGAGAGAGGGGGAGAAGGAGAGGCAGAAGAACAAAGCACGGATTTTGGGTGTAACAAGGACATAGAACAACGAACATTACAGTGCAGTACAGGCCCATCGGCCCTTGATGTTGCGCCGACCTGTGGAACCAATGTGAAGCCGATCCATCCTATGCTATTCCATTTTCATCCATATGTTTATCCAATGACCATTTAAGTGCCCTTAAAGTTGGCGAGTCTACTACTGTTGCAGGCAGGGCATTCCATGCCCCTACTATTCTGAGTAAAGAAACTACCTCTGACATCTGTCCTATATTTATCACCATTCAATCTAAAGCTGTGTCCCCTCATGCTAGCCATCACCATCTGAGGAAAAAGGCTCTCACTATCCACCCTCTCTAACCCTCTGATTATATGTCTCAATTAAGTCACCTCTCAACCTTCTTCTTTCTAACGAAAACAGCCTGAAGTCCCTCAGCCTTTTCTCATAAGACCTTCCCTCCAACCCAGGCAACATCCTGGTAAATCTCCTCTAAACCAGTTCCAAAGCTTCTACATCCTTCCTATAATGTGGTGACCAGAACTGTAAGCAATATTTCAAGTGTGGCCGCACCAGAGTTTTGTACAACTGCAGTATGACCTCATGGCTCCAAAATTCAACCCCTTTACTAATGAACGCCTTCTTAACAACCCTATCAACCTGGGTGGCAACTTTCAGGGATCTATGTACATGGACACTGAGATCTCTCTGCTCATCTACACTATCAAGAATCTTACCATTAGCCCAGTACTCTTTATTACTGTTATGTTTATTCCAAAATGAATCACCTCACACTTTTCCACATTTTACTCCATTTGTCACCTCTCAGCCCAGCTCTGTAGCTTATCTATGTCCCTCTGTAACCTGCAACATCCTTCAGCACCATCCACAACTCCACCAACCTTAGTGTCACCTGCAAATTTCTACACCCTCATCTAGGTCATTTATAAAGATGACAAACAGCAGTGGCCCCAAAACAGATCCTTGCTGTACCCCATAGTAACTGAATTCCAGGATGAACATTTCCCATCAACTACCACACTCTGTCTTCTTTGAGCTGGCCACTTTCTGATCCAAACTACTAAATCACGCTCAATCCCATGCCTCTGTATTTTCTGCAATAACCTACCATGGGGAACCGTATCAAATGCCTTACTGAAATCCATATACACCTCATCAATTGTTTTACCCTCATCCATCTGTTTGGTTACCTTCTCAAAGAACTCAATAAAGTTTGTGAGGCATGATCTACTCTTCACAAAACTGTGTTGAGTATCCCTAATCAACTTATACCTTTCTAGATGATTATAAATCCTATCTTTTATCAGCTTTTCCAACACTTTACCCACACCTGAGTAAGGTTCACTGGTCTATAATTACCAGGGTTGTCTCTACTCCCCTTCTTGAACAATGGGACAACATTTGCTATCCTCCAGTTATCTGGCACTATTTCTGTAGACAATGATGTCATAAAGATTAAAGCCAAAGGCTCTGCAAACTCCTCCCAGGCTTCCCAGAGGATCCTAGGATAAATCCCATTTGGCCCAGGGGATTTATCTATTTTCACACTTTCCAGAATTGCTAACACCAACTACTTGTGAACCTCAATCCTATCTAGTGGCCTGTATCTCTATTCTCCTTGACACCATTGTCTTTTTCCAATGTGAATACCGATGAAAAATATTCATTTACGCTTCTTCTATCTCCTCAGTCTCTACACACAACTTCCCACTGCTGTCCTTCATTGGCCCTAATCTTTCTCTAGTCATTCTTTTATTCCTGACATACCTATAGAAAGCCTTAGGGTTTTCCTTGATCCTATCTGTCAGCAACTTCTCATGTCCCCTCCTGACTCTTCTTAGTTCTCTCCTGAGGTCTTGCCTAGCTAGCTCGTAACTCTCAAGTGCCCTAATGGAGCCTTCACATCTCATGCTAACATATGCCTTCTTCTTCCTCTTGACAAGAGATTCAACTTCTTTAGTAAACCATGATCCCCTCGCTCAATGATTTCCTCCCTACCTGATAGGTACGTAATTATCAAAGACTCCCACTAATTTTTTTCCTTGAATAAGCTTCACATTTCAATTGTACTCATCCCCTGCAGTTTCCTTTCCCATTGTATGCATCCTAAATCTTGCCTAATCACATTAGAATTGCCTTTTCACCAGCTCTAACTCTTGCCCTGCAGTATATACTATTGCTTTCCATCGCTAAGGTACACATAGCTGAATTGTGGTCACTATCACCAAAGTGCTCACCTACCTCCAAGTCTAACAACTAGTCTGGTTCATTACCCAGTATCAAATCCAGTGTGGCCTTGCCCCATGTTAGCCTGTCTACAGACTGCTTCAGGAAACTCTCTTGCACACATTGGGACAATCTCTGTGGGACAGCTGATGGAACAGCAGCATTCAGTCCAAGGGTTACTGTGGGGGGAGCTGCCAATGTTGGGTGGGAGTGATTTACAGCCTCAACCTGGAGATTGGGTGGGCAGAGTGCAGGTAGGAAACAGAGTCTGGTCAGGTGATGGGAAGGACTTGGGCATCCAGTGATGAAGTGAGTGCAAGGGGGTGGGGTTGAGGGGGTAGGCGAGGTGGAAGAGCGAAAGAGAATCCTTTGTTTCCATTTCCAAAAAAAAAGCACTTGAATTATCCATAAGCCTTCAATGTATGGCTGATGTCCTCTGAATTCATAATGCTATGAACCAGGCCAGATCCCCTCAAAATATTTTAAGAGACTAGCCCAGACACTAATTTTTTTTTAAAAGGCAAATGTTAAGTGGATATTCCAGAAGTGATGTAGTTGGTCAAACCATTTGGCCTCGGACAAAACAGAATTTATTAAGACACTTTGGATGAAACACAAATAAAAGAAAACAGAATTTAGAATAACTTAACCAGTTGAAAACCCAACTGACTCAAAAATGCAACTCAAAGCTGTTCCAATTCCTGCAATATCCCATAAACACCCCTTGGCAGTGGTGAATTCAAACACATGTTCTTACAGGCAGGAGACATTTCAGAGAGAAAGTTCAGGCACAATCTCTGCTGAAGCATAGAACCTCCCTTCGCTGTAGCTGTTTCTTTGCTACCAGCAGTTTTTTCTGACTGCTTGCTAAAACTAAACCAAACTAGAAAAGACCTGAACTGGGAGAAATGGTCACCCCTGTTTCATTGTACAACTGTTTTCAACAAAACCTAAAAGCCTTCTCTGATTGTTGATTTAGTCAGTTTCTGTCAGCCATTTCGGCACCACTGCCTTTTACAACCTCACTAGACAAAAGCCAAGGACCAACATAACCTTGTTAAAGGGGCAGCATCATCACAATAATGTATTTTGTAGCATTTCTTTAAGTGAAAACAAAATTGTAGGTATGAGGAGCAGATACAATAGGGGCATTTAAGGGCCTTTTGGATAAGCATATGAATAAGCAAGGAATGGAGGGATATGGACCAGGGACCAGCAGAAGGGATTATTGACATGATGTTTGGCACAACATGATGGGCTGAAGGGCCCATTTCAGTGCTGTACTGTTCTATAGGTTCTAGGATTGATAATATTTTCCTGGAAGAATATGAAAAATAAATATCATATGTCATGTTGAATATTCGAGTTGAAATTTCATTGTGTGGTATTTATTTTTGTCACAGATGCATTAACATGTTAATTTGAAATTCCTCTCTTTTGTTTTAATCAGGCTGATGACATGCTTGATACCTTCAGTCCTGCCACATCTAATCACAAAAGGTGTTGGTCAATTAAGCAACAACTAACTAGAGAGGTGGTTCCATGACTATCCTCATCTTAGGTGATGGCTGACCCCAGCATGACTGGCAAGGAAAAGATTGAAGCATCTGTGAACACATTTAGCCGAAGTTATCACGTAGAATGTCATCTATTGTCTTCCTCCGAGCGTCCCCAAGTTAACTTGCTCCACGTGGAACCAGGAAATGCCTGAGAATGCTGGATACAGAAAAGGCTCTGGGTCCTGACAACATCCCAACTGCTGCAATTTCAGAGCTATGCCTCCAGCCAAGTTGTTTCAAGACTTTTACAACACTGACCTCTCCCAATGAGGTACAAAATTATTCCTGTCCACAGAAAGCAGGAAAATGTCAATGCAACTGATTACTGCCCAGTCAACCTACACTCAGTCATCAACAAAGTAATGGAAGAGGCCATCAACAGTGCAATCAAGTGACTCACCAAAAGCCTATTCACTAGTGTTCAGTCAACTCCACATTTCATTACAGCCTTAGCATGAACATGCAGAGAACAGCTGGATTCCAGAATTGAGCAGTCTGCGGCTATCCACGATACTAAAAGGTAGAATTTGACTGATTGTGACATCAAGGATCCTAAGTAAATCTGTGGTCATTCAGAGTCAGGGGAAAGGTCGATGCTGGCTGCGGTCATTCCTGCAACAAAGGAAGATGGTTACATTTGTCAATCACCAATTTTCTCAGCCCCAGCCCGTTGCTCTAGGAAATGCTCATGGCAGTTTCTGGGCCCAACCACCATCAGCTGCTTATCCATTACATTCTCTCCAAAGTAAAGGCAGAGTGGCCAGCACGGTGGCACAGTGGTTAGCACTGCTGCTTCACAGCGCCAGAGATCCAGGTTCAATTCCCGCCTCAGCGACTCTGTGTGGAGTTTGCACATTCTCCCCGTGTCTGCGTGGGTTTCCTCCGGGTGCTCTGGTTTCCTCCCACACTCCAAAGATGTGCAGGTTAGGTGAATTGGCCATGCTAAATTGCCCGTAGTGTTAGGTAAGGGGTAGATGTAGGGGTATGGGTGGGTTGCGCTTCGGCGGGTGCGGTGTGGACTTGTTGGGCCGAAGGGCCTGTTTCCACACTGTAAAGTAATCTAATCTAATCTTAAACTGAAGATGCTTGCTGATTTGTTCAATGATTGGTTCTATTTCACAGTTCTCATTTAATGAAGCAATCTGTAACCACCTGAGAGACCTGAACAACATTGAGACTTAGGGCTGATATGTAATCAGTAATACAAACACCATTCCAATGATTAGCTGCCGTGACAGAGTCTAACCCTTTGACATTTAATGGCATTGATGCCACCAAGTCTCTCCACCATCAACATCCTGGGGATCATCACTGACCAGAAAGTTAATCAGAGCAGTCATATAAAAACAGTAGCTAAAAGAACGGGTGTGTATTCTGCAGCCCACCTCGACAAAAACTGATTTTTGATTTAGAGGCACAAGTCAAGTGTGGTCAATAACTCTCTCCTTGTCTGGTGAAAGCAGCTACAGCAACAAAAAAGGAGCTCTGAAGCATCTAAGGCAAAGCGATGTGTTGGACTGGTATCAATCTCCTGTTTAAATGTTCACTTCCTCTATGTAGGTGCACTGTGATAACTTTCATTGGAGCAATTGCTTTGCTTCTTTCATAGTATCTGATTATTACAGCTGCAAATAGAATACCCGGAAATGTCAAGTGCCCTCATTTGATCCTCTCCCGTGTCGATACCTCACCTCCTGACTAAATGGATTCATGTTTTGACCAGGCTTTCTTGAGTTATTAAAATATTGTATTTATTAGTTACTAAACTCTAGAAGAAATAGTAGTGACGTACATGGACAAAATGATTGGAAATGAGAAGTGAGTCCAAAATAACATAAACGGGTCTCAAGGCTATGCCAATCAGTCTGTTTGGGCCATTCATGAAGAGTGGATAACGGAATGCTGATCAGTCTATGTTAAGATTCTTGGATTTTTAGTTTATTCAAAATTCTTATGTCCTGGTTCCTTTTAATGGTAGTTGACTGGCAACATGTAGAATGAAGGAGTACTTTTTTTCAGTCCTATTTTCTTTTCATCAGTTTTCTATCCAGCTGGTTTCTAGCATTCAGAACGAGAGATTCGTTTACTTGCAGTGCAGGGGTGACTAGTAGGTAGTTCTCTGATGGTTCACCACAACACACTAGCACTCAAACCGAGGCAAGTTCATATGAGCACCTCAGCTTACCAGCATGTCTTTGTTTCACTTGTTCTAGAATGTGTGTATTGTCCCAGTCAAAGTGGTATCCTGCTTTGTCAGCATATATGGAAACTATTGACAGCGGGTCGTGTCTTTTGGTGATTAGTTGGTGTGCATGTATCCTGGTGGCATGGTATTTTGTAAATGATGTTAGTTTTGCTGGTAGTATCTGATAGGAATGTTATTTCCTTTCTGTCACTGGGTCCATTAGAAGTATATCCATTGCAGTTTAGAAGAACAAGTCTGTGGGTGGGGGGGATTCCCATAGAAAGTCAAAAATTTCTGACAGGACTAGGCATGGCAAATGCAGGAAGGATGTTTCCAGTGACCACGGTGTCTGAACCAGAGGTCGCAATCTAAGGATTTGGGGGAAAGTCGAGAGAGTGTGATGCTAGAAAAGGACAGCAGGTCAGGCAGCATCCAAGGATGGGAGCTCATTCCTGATGAAGGGCTTATGCCTGAAATGTCAATTCTCCTGCTCCTTGGATGCTACCTGGCCTGTGCTTTTCCAGCACCACACTCTCGATCCTGATCTCCAGCATCTGTAGTCCTCACTGTCTCCTAGTTGATTATAACCTTACTGCGAAGCCTCTTCAAGGAGGCCTACCTTGAAGAAGTTCTCCTCCTCTCTCTACAAGGATCTCAGTGAGTCTCTGTCTCACTGAACCTCCCCCCCTCCCAGGTCGTCTCCTCTGCCCTGAAGCTATTCAGCCATGCCCTGAAGCAGACCCACTACCACAGTCACACCTCCTTCCTCAGCGCCTGCCTACAGAACCGACTGACTCTCATTCCTGGTGAAGGGCTTAGGCTCGAAATGTCGATTCCCTTGCTCATCGGATGCTGCCCTGGCCTGCTGTGCTTTTCCAGGACCACACTCGCAACTCTGATCTCCAGCATCTGCAATCCTCACTAAGGATATAGGCGAAGCCATTTAGGACAGCGATGACAAGAAATTTGTTCACCCAGAAAGTGATGCGCCTTTGGAATTTTCCACCACAGAAAGCTGTTGAAGTCAAAACGTTGAATGTTTTCCGGAAGGAGTTAGATAAAGTTCATAGGGCTAAAGAGGATGAAGGGTATGGGGAGAAAGCAGGAACTGAGTACTGAGTTGGATGATCAGCCATGGTCATATTAAATGGCAGAACAGGCTCGAAGGCTAAAAGTCCCACTCCTGCTCCTATTTTCTATGTTTTTGTAAATATCTTCAACTGCCTTCTTAATAGCACTATGGATGTATCTATACTCCATAAACTGTAGCAATTCAAGAACTTGTTTCATCGTCACCTTCTCAAAGGCAGTAGCAGCAGTGTGTACTTCTACAAGATGCACTGCAGAAATTCACCAAAGAATTTGCCAAAGAAATCCATTAAGTACCTTCCAAATCCATGACCACTTCTATCTCGAAGGACAAGGGCAGCAAATACATGGTGCACCACGATATGCAAGTTCTCTTCCAAGCCAGTCATCATCCTGACTTAGAAATATACCACTATTCCTTCACTGTCACTGGGTCAAAATCCTGGAATTCCCTCCCTAAGGGCATTCTGGGGGAACCTCCAGCACATGGAGGCAGCTCATCACCACCTTCTCAAGGGCAACTAGAGACAGGCAATAAATGCTAGTCGAGCCAGTCACGGGAGGCTCATGTCCCATGAATGCCTAATAATAAAAAAGAGAGATGATCAATCAGTACCAACCTAATTAGCAGTACCACATCTCCTTGATGAATATGTAAACTCTCATATTCTGAAAAATATGCTTGGCTCAATGAGAACATGGTTTGTGGGATTGTTGGGTATTACTGGTAAGTTATTCACTTTGTCCTCTTTGTCACTCCAGGTAGGCAAGGGCCTGCTTAAGATTCAAAGCTTGGGATCCAATTCAATGACTTGGACACCAGTGTGAAGTTATCATGGAATCACATGTTCACTGCTAGCCTCAGTGGGACCCCAGCTGAAATGTACCCTGGAGAGAGCTGAGAAGATTAGCAATTTATCTTTGGGAACAGCCCGTGCATTTTACTAGGTAACACGCAGCTTCTCCTTCTCCAGATCACCTCCTTTTCCCACAGAAGGATCACTGATGGATCCCCCTAGTGCATTTACATGGCTGGAGGTGGCTGATGGTGTCCCCTCAGATACCACAATTTCAATCCATGTCCACCACTTCCAAGCTCTAGAGCAAGACCTTTGCCCTAATAATGAGGCCTGAGAGTTTTTGATCACCTTCGGTTTACAAGATTGGAAGTTCCTGAAATGGAGTGAGTTGTTGCTCACTCCCTCAATCTCTGGCTGAATTCATTCCTTGAAGTATAATTGGTCCAAATGTCTTTGTCTTATTCACTGAAACACACAATGTTACGCTGATCTTCATAGACAGACAGTGCAGCAACAGCAGCAGCACACAATGTCACAACTAATTACCATTCTGAACTGTGATTGCCCATGTACACAAAGCCTAGTTCCCCAAAGGACTTTTCGTGTAAGTGACAGACAGAACAATCAAGCACAGGTTTCCTAAAAATAATTGCTTTTGTGTGGTCAAGCCCAAGTGAGCGTAGTCTTTAACCTAGAAAGCCCTTTGCAACAGTGCCCTACAAGGCATGTGCAAAGACTTGGGGCTAGAAATACTTTCACAGGGCAGGAGAGAATTGCTTGAAGTTTTGAGGCTGGAATCATTTTTAATTGAGGTTATTATTTCATAAATATAAGAATTTTGACTTGCTTAACTTAGTGAGGCGTTGCCAGTTGGCTGCCTTGGAAACAGCCTCCACCCACCCCAGGTAAAATAAACTCAGTGGCAACACATAACAATAGCAAATGACCTTCAATGGGCCACTGAAGGGCCACAATTGGCCCATGGGTAGTGGATGTCCCCTGGCACTTCCCCCATTGTAGCCAAGTAAGGTGGTAGTTTCTGGGAACTATGTCCTTGGGCATTTTGTTCAATGTTGTGTCACCCGTTTTGCTGACCAAGGTACCTCATACCCTGGAGTGTGGGTGGGAAGTTGGCTGTAAAATCCCAGCCCAATTTCTTACATTCAAATTTTAAGGGTGTGGAACAGGTACTGTCAAAAGTTATTTGGAGGAGACTGTAGATACATTCTCAGGTGGTTAAGAAGGCATTTAGTACTTGCCTTCATTCTCAGACCTTTGAATATCAGTGTTGGGAAGTCATGTTGAGGTTGTACGGGATGTTGGTGAGGCCTTTTCTGGAATACTGTGTGCACTTATGGTCATCTTTTATAGGGAGGATATTATTACATTGGACAGGGTTCAGAACAGATTTACCAAGATGTTGCCGGGAATGAAAGGCTTAAGATATAAAACAAAGACTTGGATTTTTTACACTGTAGCATAGGAGGTTGAGGGGTGACTGTGTTGAGGTTTATAAAATCATGAAGGGAATAGATAAGGCGAGTAGCCAACTGTCTTTTCCCTAGGGTGGGGGAGTTCAAAACCATTGAGCGTATTTTTAAGGTGAAAGGAGAAAGATTTAAAAAGGGCCTGTGGGGCAACATTTTTAGACTGAGAGTGGTTCACGTGTGGAATGAACTGCCAGTAAAAGTGTGGATGCAGGTATAGTTACAATGCTTAATAAAGTCTTGGAGGGATATGGGCCAAATGCAGGCAAGTGGGACTAGTTTAGTTTGGGAACATAGTTGGTGTGGATTGGTTGATCTGAAGGGTCTGTTTCCATGCTCTATAAATCTATATTATATTCTAAACTTAACCGTATCTGTGTAAAAGCCAGAAATGGATGTCAGAATCAGTAATGATGGGGAAATAACTGACAATTTTAATACCCTTTACAATCACAAAATCTGAACGAAGATCATTACTGACTTTTCCTGTTTTTGTTTCACTCTTGGAAGAGCTACAATTTCACGGAGGATTCCTAAACATTCCTTTTGCTGCAGGACAGTGGATACAAGGAATAAATACCCTCAGGAGATAGTTGACTCGAGCCAAGCAATACTTTAAAAAGGATGACAATAGAGGCAAGGCATTGAAAGTTGCAGCAATTTTAATAAAATGTTAGAATTTTACTTTTGCTGGTGCCATCAAGTCTGTTGTTCCAATTTTCTTTGTGAAGAGAACCTTCTGAATGAACGTATGAACAAGGACCAAGTGGAAGCCACTCAGTGCCTGATCTGCCATTCAATGAGATCATGACTGTTCGGATTTGATCTCAACTCGATATCCCTGCATATCCCAAAAATCTTCATTCCCTTTGTAATCAAGAATATATCTACCTCCACTTTAAAAATATTTCAACATTCAGTATCCCCCGCATTTGGAGGAAAGGAATTCCAAAGACTTGCAAAGTTCTGGAAGAATGTTTTCTCACATTTCTGACTTAAAATGGGTGATACCTTAATTTTTAATTCTGACCCCTAATTCTAGATTCTCCCTCAAAAGGAAACATTCTTTTCACATCCATCTGGTCAAGTTCCTTAAGGATCTTACTTGTCTCAGTTAAGTCACTTTTGACTCTTCAAAACTCCAGAGGAGATAGTGTGGTGCTGGAAAAGCACACCAGCTCAGGCAGCATTCGAGGAGTAGGAGGATGGATGTCTTGAGCAAAAGCCCTTCATCAGGAATGAGGAACTCCAGAGGATATAGGCTTAGCCTGTCTAGCCTTTTCTCATAAGGTATTCTGCTCATTCCAGATATTAGTCTAGTAAACCTGCTCTGAACTGCTTGCAATGCTTTAATATCCTTCTGGAAGTGCAGTGGCCATATTGTACGCAATACTCTAGATGTAGTCTTACCAAAGTTCTGTACAACTGAAGCATAACCTCCCTACTTTTCATTCAATTCTGCTGGTAATAAAACATAACATTCTATTAGTTTTCCTGATTAATTCCAGTACCTGCATAGAAAGCTTCTGCAATATATCATCTTGGACACCCAGATCTCTCTGCATCACAAAACTCTGCAATCTCCAACCATTTACATAATTTGCTTTTTTGAAATTATTTCTGTTAAAACAGCCAACTTTACGCTTTCCCACATTATATTCCATTTTCCAGATCTTTTGCTCATTCATCCACCTTGTCTGTATCCCTTCATACTCTCTTCACAACACACTTTCTCCCTATCTTTGTACCATCAGCAAATTTAATTACCATACCAATAATTCCTTTATCCAAATCATTTACATCAGTGTCATGAGTTGAGGGCCTAGCACTGACCCCACTTGTGACATCTTGCCAACCTGCACAATAATGTTTGTAGATTCTGAACATGAAATTTCTGCACTTACAGCATGAACCTCTCTTCACCAGAGTCCCATAGAGACTTTCTGTCAGAATTCAGGAGCAAAAGAGATGAGGACAAGCCATATTTTATTAATTTTGCATTCTATGAAAAAATGTAATATATTCAAAATGGACGTTGTGCGAGTAACAACTTTTCACAGCAAGCTACCTATACATGAAAAATATTTAATTATGGAGAACTGCAGTTTTAATCAATCATTCAGGTTAGGCTTAGCCTAAGGACTGTGCTCAATTGGTTAGGTTCATTGTGGGTGCATGGCAAGTCTTCAGTAGAATTCCCATCCTGAAAATTGAGTTTGTCAGGGGGAAGGGGTGAACAGAAATCTCAGCAACACAACAGTCTGGAGCATTATTTAAACTTTGTCTTCATTTTCAGCTTGCCCATCTTTCACTATTTCATCACTTCCTGGTCCATGATTACCACTCTCACAAATCCCTTCAATCCATCTTTCCTGCTGAAGGCATCAAGTTCATCTTGGATAAAGTCACAAAGAACATTATCTCTAACCGCAACCATCACATGCTCAGCAACCTTAATGACATTTTCCTCCTCCAACTTTTCTCTTCTGTCCCGGTATGAGGGAATACTTGTCCCATATCCAACATTATTGGCTTCTGCTCTGAACCCTGCACCTCAACCGATATTGTACAGAGCTCTCTGGCTAAATACGGCCGCAGGCAAAAGTGAGGACTGCAGATGCTGGGAATCAGAGTCTAGATTAGACTAGTGCTGGAAAAGCACAGCAGATCAGGCAGCATCTGAGGAGCAGAGAGAGAAAAAAAAAAAATCGACGTTTCGAGCAAAAGCCCTTCATCAGGAATGAAGCTTCATTCCTGCCGAAGGGCTTTTGCCCAAAACATTGATCTTCCTGCTCCATAGGTGCTGCCTGACCTGCTGTGCTTTTCCAGCATCACTCTAATCTAGACTCTAAATACAGCCGCAGGTCTATGCACAGTAGGTTACACACTACCTTCCTGTCTCTTTGATGAAGTCAATTCTTCTCATGTAGCACTCCAAGTTTGCATCGCATGAAAATGTATGGAACAGTATATTCTCCCTTTATGCCACCTCAACTGTAAATCCTCTGTTGTTTCTTCCTGTTCACCTCCTGCGTTAATATGAACAAACCTGTATTTTTCCCACTAGGGGTACCATACTTACACCCACAGTAAATGGGAGCCGAATTATTGCAGAGGTTGCCCAGTCCCACTGGAAGCTGGACAGTTTTTTGATAGTCTTCTATTGCAAGATTTTATAATTATAAATCCAGCAGTCTCTGTTTTAGGTTAGGTACAAAAAGATCTTCCTCAGGTCCAGTTTTGTTTATATATAGGTCAGGTTTTAACACCTTTCAGGCTCATTTGTTCCTTGGCTTTGCCTGTCTCCGCTGACCCTGGAACCAGGTATGCCTTTTTGAGAGAAAAAAATCATTTTGTGGTGAGAAACATGTGGAACCCCACCCCCACCCCGCCGATTTGTAGGATAATCGGTTCAGTTTCTCAGTTTTGAGGCCCAGGGGTAGCAAAGATAGTGGAGGATTTCTGGGTCATAATTTACTGCTGAAATAAATTACATTGCTTCATTTATTTCATCATCAGAAACTTCATTATTCCAGTGGAGCAGATGAGCACAGCCCTTAGGCTAGGCCTAACCTGAATGATTAAAACTGCAGTTCTCCATAATTAAATATTTTTCATGTATAGGTAGCTTGCTGTGAAAAGTTGTTACTCACACAACGTCCATTTTGAATATATTACATTTTGTCATAGAATGCAAAATTAATAAAATACAGCTTGTCCTCATCTCTTTTGCTCCTGAATTCTGACAGAAAGACTCTATGGGACTCTGTGGTGAAGTTCATGTTATAAGTGCAGAAATTTCATGTTCAGAATCTACAAAAGTTATTGTGCAGTTTCAAAATCTTTCCTATCGAGGCATTTCTCTCATGGCAATGTATTTATTTTCACAGGAAAAAATATTGAGAGCATGAAGCTTTAAGAGAGGTAACTAGTTAATTGGTGGTAGGTAAGTTGTAACTGTTAGGCTAAGCTCAACGTTCCCTCTTTAACTGAGTAGTCAATATTACTGCAGCTTGGTATGAAATATGAAATACCACTGAGTTTTTAAAAACCCATGTTACAATTTTTTTAATGCAATGATCAAGGAGAATGGGAATGCTGTGGTTAAGTGAGGGAAAGAGTAACACTGAGGAAGAGAGGGGTGGTGACAAGGCTGAAGAGAGAATGGTGTGTGTAAGGAGGAAGAGGTAAAGAATGAGGAAAGGTGGTGCAGCTGATGTGGAGGAGCAATGAGGAAGAGGAACAGAGTGACAATAATGAGGAGGGAGCGCCGACGGTGAAGAGGGAATGCCGAGGTGGAAAGGATGAGGATAATCGATGTGAATGAGAAAGGAGTTTCTGAGGATGGGGAAAGGGAAGATGAGGAGGAAGAAATGGCAAGACTGAGGAAGGGGTATGTAGTAATGGTGAGGGTTGAGCAGGTGTGATGAGGCTGAGAGTTGGGGGAGGGGTGGAATGGTGAATGTGAGGAATGGTGTGGTGAGGCTGAGATGGGTGTGGCCTGCTTTGTACTTGCAGGATGACTTGGATGAGTGTACTCCTGCTACCTCTGGTGTGTGGGATTCTTTTGGATTGCCAGCTGATACAAGATGCTGAATATAGGGAATTGGGCATTGGAGGACATTGGACAGATAGCAGTTGGACTGGAGGAAGATTTCTCTCACCACCTCAGAAGGAAAGCTCAGTAAAACTGGCAAATGACACAGAATGGTTCAACTCATCCTGCATGCTTTAAAATGGAGCTCCAGTACAACCATTACTGTACTAGATTGGGGTTTTCCTGTAGCACAGCAGGGCTGGGGAAAGAACAATAGGCCAGGCCTCACGATCAGGGCCTAGTGGCTTCAAAACTCAGCTCCTGCTCTTACCTTTCAGGGTTATTTAAGTAAAATTAATGGATTAATTCAGGAATGATAAAGCAGCAGAAAATGAGTAAGGAAGAGAACCTGACCTTGATTAGGCATGAGTAAAGCCAGCAATCCTGGGCTCCCAGTGGGGGGAATGGCTGACGTGTCTCTTGTTAACCTCTTTCAAAATCTCCAAATAGAGTTAGATGCCTGTGATTTGGCAAACCTGGGTGAGTTGTACTGCTTGGATTCCTGGTATCTATCAGCAGTTCCAGGAAAGATGAGGCCTGGGCCTGTTGGATGGGGCTGGATGAACTATATCTGAAAATGCTAATCTGTGAGTTTCTAATTGGTTGCTTCCCCCACCCAAACATTGAAGTTTGTGATTGGTTCTTGGATTTCTCTTTTCTTCTCTCTCTCTTCCTTACAAACCTTCACCCCCACGCCCCTGCTCTAAACAAATTAAGAAAGAAAACTTAAATTTATAAATGCAAACATTCTAATTATCAGCATTAAAGCACAAATCATAATTGATTTTGTTATAAAACGTCAGACAGCTGATCCATACAATTGTGATGCCTCATTTTGTACAGACTCCCCTCTCACCAGCCAGCACGGAATCTCTAGGGAGAGATGAGAAAATGGATAACAACCAGGATCCATTAGAAGTGGAAAATTCCTCTCTCAACCTCCTGGTTTGTAAAAATTCAACTCATTTGTTTTTTTTAAAAGTTCCAACAAAATAACTTAAATAAAAAGACACGAGAGAGGGGTGGGCTACATTGTCCTCAGGGTTATCCAGGTATTGACAATGAATTATGAAGCAGAAACTGATTAGTTTGACACTACAGGGAGGTGTTGGCATGTGGCCAAAAAATGGTGGAAATGCTGAATCTTTCCCCGTAAATTCACTGCACACTCACAGAATCCAGGAGGAATTCTCTCGACAAAGTGAGTCGATCGATTCAAGTGATGAGAAATATGGAATGTCCAGGTGAACAGCTGAAAACATGAACTTGCCATAACATTTTCCAACCACACTTTTTTGAACTATTGTTATTGATAATGAATTGGTTCCAGACAGAACTGTGAAATAGCCCACCTCTAAATGTGACACATTATTCTCTCCAGATCCATAGCTGTTTCTGAGAATATGAAAGGCATTAATTCAATGCAAGTTCCTTCTAGTTTAGTGCACATAAAACAAATCCCAAAAATTTATTACACATTTCGATATTTTTATTTCATGGCTGTTAACAAAAGTTCACCCAAGTATTCTATTATTTTGTTCAGGGTATAGTCATGCGATTGAAAACAGGTGAGATTATGTTGTAATTGGAAACAAGTTGGAGTAAAATTAGCACCACCCCAATATTCATCATTATGTTAAGTAACATTTGCGAGTACTGTGGCCTTTGAAATTTGCTTCTTGCTATTTATTCATGGAGATCGTACATAATGCCGGTATGTGTATATTAATAAATCTTTATATGTAAGTGTCATTTTGATGTTAATTGAAGTCTCTTCTGAGATTATCACTTCTACTATTTTTGTTTGTTTTTATAATGCATCACCAAATGCCCAAAAGGATTTAATTAATTCCTGTCTTCTTGTTTTAAGCTCTGCAGTGATGTTGAGATATAGGATACAGACTGAAAACAATAATGTGCTGACTGTACTCTGCACAAAAGACTGAGGTAATTTCCCTAATGATTTTGTTAAATAGGATAAAGCTCTCTCCTTTAGCTACTTGTATACATTATTGTTTATCTGTTATTTATTTTGAGGAATCTACATAGTAATGTAAATCATGTGTAAATAAAGTCATCAGTTTTGAAATAACAGCTTACATTTTATACAGTGCTTTTCAAGTAACATCAAAGGCATCTTAAGGGTTTTGGAGGGAAATATGGTAGACATCGAGTGCAAGATTGGTGGGATAATACGAGAAGTGATTGAGTGCATAATCAAAGAGGTGGGTTATAAAGAGTCTTTTGAAGATTTTGGTGAGGGATAAGTCAAGATTAAAAAAAAGATGATTACAGGTGAATTCTGAAGTTCAGGGACAGAGTTCAGGCTGAGGGCAGTGTCACAAAGGCTGACATGACAAGAGGAAACACACGGAACCAGAATAAAAATGTACTGTGAACAAGGGATGGAATAGAATAGAGGTAGAATTAAACAAGTTCACAGATAGGTGTGATGACAAAAATAAGCATTTTTTGCCAGAGGACAAATGGTCAGTGGTGGATGGTCAGTTAGCATGGTTTGCTGGTGTTGGCTGAATGAAATAGCACTGGAATTTCTTTGAATAGTTCCATCATTAGCATCTACTCAAACCTTAAAAACAGGCAGACAAGACTTCACTTGGCACTTCATCCAAAAGGTAGTAATTTTAAATAAGCAGCACTCTGTGATTATGCAGAACCTTCAGTAGGCTGAAGTGAAACCTGAAGTCCTACCCCTCCTTATTGAGAGATTAAAATCAGAGCATATCATTCCTATCGTGTGTTGTAAGCAGAGTCAAGCCCGGAAGGACTTCTACGTGGATGAATATAATAGGTGGATGTACTCAAATACTAAGGACAGTAGAAAAAGGAAAATGTATTTTTAATTGTAAACAGTGTTTGTTAGCTGAGTCTTTGATATCGAATAGAACATAATTTCATAATAATGTGCACAAATCCTTCTATTTCTGTCTTAGCCTTCAATTGTCATGGGTTGAAAAGTTAAAGACTTCATTTTTCAATCCTGCACCATAGGCTAAAGGTGAGTGTCATTTAGCCTGACTCTGGTTTATTGAGTCATAGAGATGTAGACAGACCTTTGGTCCAACTTGTCCATGCTGATGAGATATCCTAAATTAATATAATCGCATTTGCCAGCATTTGACTCATATCCCCCAAAACCTTTTCTCCATCCAGATGCCTTTTAGATGTTGTAATTGTACCAGCCTCCACCACTTCCTTTGACAGCTCATTCCATACAAACATCACCCTCTGTGTGAAAAGGTTGCCACTTAGTTCCCTTATAAATCTTGCCCCTCTCACCTTAAACCTATGCTCTCTAGATTTGGACTCTGCTACACTGGGGAAAAGACCCTGACTATTTAACCTATCCATACCCCTCATGATTTTATAAACCTCTATAAGGTCACCCCTCAGCCTCCATGCTCCAGGGAAAACAGTCCCAGCCTGTTCAATCTCTCCCTATAACTCAAACCCTCCAGCCCTGGCAACATCCTTGTAAATCTTTTCTGAACTCTTTCAAGTTTCACATTTTTCCTATCACAGGGAGACCAGAATTGAATGCAGTATTCCAAAAGCGGCCTGACCTATGTCTTGTACAGCTGCAAAATGTCTTTTCAACTCCTGTGGTCAATGACTATCCCCATCTCAAACAAGTATTCAGTTTGGTTCATGCAGAAACATTCTAACACTGTCAGCTAATGTACTAGCATGACCTTCCAGATCTCTGATGTGTTATGTCTTGAGTTCAGTATGTCAGTATAGCTTTAACAAAGATGATCATTGTTTTATTGCATATGACCTGATGGTATAAAGGTATTAGGCACCATCTTAGTTTGGAATCACTTGTCCAAAACATGCTGTTTTTTGTAATTGAATAACTTAAATGAGCCCAGGTATGATGTGCCGGTAAAAGCAAAATTTGTATAAATTAGGGAGCTATAATAAGCATCTGTCGGATTCTTCAGTACTACCTTACACACACCTATTTTCTTATGTTACGAGTAATAATATGAGTTACCACAGCTGGAGGCAAAACCCACATCATGGTTAACAGTGATTATCATATGTAAAGGAATTATTCCAGCATCCTGGTGGCTGATAGTTGAAAAACCGCTGGACAACAGCCCCAGATATCAGATAATTTGGCCAACAATGTGCTTTAGCTTCTGTGAGTACAGATAGTCACAGATTTGTAGATAGTGCATTGATTAGCCAAAAAAGAGAACTAATTTCTTTTTGATGAAAATCAAGGTTCCTTCAAAATATAAGAAATTTCTATGAGTCACTTTACTTAAAAAATTTTAAAAAGGCTGAAGTTACCAATGCACTCAAAACCAGAGATTACAGACGAGTGATTTTGAATCACTTTAAAAAAAACACACAACCCTGCAGTTACAATTAAAAATAATACATTTAAATGGTCCTAAAAATGTTGCTTTACTGAAAGAAAAATGTAGCTTTCTAGACTATAAAGGCTTACCTCCATTCAGATCTTGGTTAGTTCTGCCATTGTCTTTCATCAAATTTGGGCCACTTGTAAAGTAATATCGTTATTCAATATTTGGAGCAAACACCATCTAGAGTCAGGCACTTGCAATTACAAGTCTGCAATTATTAAGCTAACAAACCTGACGTGGGGGTGCTGGTGTTGGATTGGGGTGGACAAAGTTAAAAATCACACAACACCAGGTTATAGTCCAACAGGTTTAGCTGGAAGCATGCGCTTTTGGAGCACCGCTCCTTCATCAGGTGGTTGTGGGTCGCAACTACTTGATGAAAGAGTGCCGCTCTGAAAGCTCATGCTGCCCAATAAAGCTGTTAGACTATAACATGGTGTTGTGTGATTGTTAGCTTAAAACCTGTACTTCTTAAAGACACAATCTTCAAGGGACTGACACCAATAAAGGAACAGCAACAAGAAAAATAAAAGGAAACAGAAACAGGAAAGAGAAAATAAAAGGAGAGATAGCAGTGAAACTAGTAAAATAACTGAACCAACAGTGCACTAAGCTCATTACTAATATAAAATAAAGACCTGCAATTGAGAAATGAAGGTTGAACACCAACCTGGTGAAACCTTTATTGCAGCTATTCAAACAACATATGTTGTTCCATCTGCAGTTTAAGCAATGGGTGATCCTGAGTAAAGAGCCTTAACATTCTTGCCTGCCATTGCTGAATGAGGGGCTTCACAGAATTAACACATCTAGTCTTTCCATGGATGAGCAGACAGATCAAGAAAAGATCTGGCAAGTTCTCCAAGGTCAGCACAAGATAAGAATTAACTTCAGGCTTAACAGACTCCTATTTATGCCATCCAGACAGCAAATGCAAAAGTCTATTAACCATTTTGTTGGACATGATTTGGAGGTGATGGTGTTGGACTGGGGTGTACAAAGTTAAAAATCACACAACACCAGGCTATAGTCCAACAGGTTTATTTGGAAGCACGAGCTTTTGGAGCACTGCTCCTTCATCAGGAGGTTGTGGAGAATAAGATTGTAAGACACAGAATTTGTGGCAAAAGTTTACAGTGTGATGTAACTGAAATTATATATCGAAAAAGACCTGGATTGTTTGTTAAGTCTTTTAGAATGAACATGGTGGTTTCAGTTCTTCCATATGTAAATCGCAAAACTTAAAAAAAATGTACATTCTCAAGTGAACTTTAACAATTGGTGTCATGTCACCCCAGGTAATGCATTGAAGGTGTGAGGTGCCCTGTGTGAGGCTGTCTGTCTGTGCCCCAATGGTCAGACTGATTCTCATCTAGAAAGGGATTTACAAAATCTTACATGGATTCATGCAGTTTTTGAGCAAAGTAAAATGTAATTCTGCAACTACAAATTCACCCACAGACGTATGTGTGTATGTGTACATGTGGATGTGTGTGTGTGACGGGGTGGAGGTGGTGTTAGGGTGGTATGAGCGTCTGTGAGACTGTGTGTATGTGTGCAAGTGTGAGTGTAAAGGTGTATAAGTCTGTGAGAGGATGAGTGTGGGAGTGTATGTGTCAGAGACGGTCTGCGTGAGTATATGGGCCTGTAGGTGTGTGTTTGTGGCCATCTGTGTGTGTGTGTGTGTGTGTGTAAAGCAGTGAGGTCACCTGTAGTGTGACATGATCCTAAGGTCCTGGTTAAGGCCATCCCTATGGGTACAGCTCGGCCACTTTTTATTGTTGCCTGTCCCGAAGTCTGCCTTGGAGGACGGTCATCCGAAGATCCGAGGTTGAATGTCCCGGACCACTGGAGTGTCCGAGGTGGAATGTCCTGTTCTAAAAGATGAGAGACTTAACAAACAATCCAGGTCTTTTTCAATACATAATTTCAGTTATGTCACACTGTAAACTTTTGCTATAAATTCTGTGTCTTACAATCTTATTCTCCACAAATTACCTGATGAAGGAGCAGTGCTCTGAAAACTAGTGTGTCCAAATAAACCTGTTGGACTGTAACCTGTTGCTGAGTGATTTTCATTTTGTTGGAAGTTGCCACAGCAAAGGACTTGGGTGTGACTTTTCCATCAAAGAGCTGCCAGAGAATTCCACTGAATTATTAATAGCCTCCACACCAAGTTAAGCTCTGAGGAGGGTTCTCTTGGCCAAGAACAAAGAATCAATGCATTCTTCGATGGTAGATGCACGCATGAAGCCAAAGCGACAGACCAACACCAATGACATTCTTTCAGTGAAACCTGCATTGTAGCTATGGACCACGAAGATCACCAAACCAGCAAGAACCTGTACGAGCTGTGGCTTGTCATGCCAACACAAAAAGCTGTCTAGCTTTTCTTACTTCTTTAAAGCATGTGGCACCAAGGGACATTGGGCTCGTGCAGGAGATCTGTTTCCATAGGCCAAGCAGAACACAGGTGACCCACAAGACAGTACTGCACCGAAATGCTCACAAAGGGAGTGTTGATAAGATATACAAACACATCAACAAGGATCACAGTCAACCCTGCAAAAGGCAAGTTTCAGAAGATGCATGATTCACTTTGAAAAAAGGAACAAGACAATGGAGTACTCAATGAACGGCAGGACATTAGGAAGCTCACAGAAATAGAGGAAACTTGGGGTGCATGTCCATAGATCCCTGTATGGCAGGTTTACTTGGGTAGTTAAGACAACATTTAGGATACTTGCCTTTATCAGTTGTGTCATAGATTGTAAGAGCGGGAAGGCTATGTTGGTTTTTACCAATGTTGGAACTATGCACAACTTTGATTCAGTCACAGCTGGAGTACTGTATGCGGTTCTGGTCACGAGGCTGTAGGAAGGATGTAATTGCTCTGGAGGGGATGCAGAGGAGTTTCACCAGAATGTTGCCTGATAGGGAGCATTTCAGCGATGAAGACACACTGGATAAGCTGAGGTCGTTTTCTATGGAGCAAAGGAGGTTGAGGGAGAACCTGGTAGAAGTATATAGATTATGATTGGCGTGAGAAAAGTGAATAGGAAGCGGCTGTTCCCCATAGTTGACGAGTCAGTAACAAGGGGGCATAATTTTAAAGTGAAAGGCAGGAGGTTTAGAGAAGATTTGAGGAAAAACCTTTTCATGCAGAGGGTGGTGAGGGTCTGGAAAGTACTGCATGGGAGGGAAACCTCACAACCTTGAAAAAGTCACAGCATTTGAGGCTATGGGCTTAGTGAGGGATTGTAAGACTACTGTAGTAGTAGAGTATTTTTTGCAGTCCAGATCCAATGGGCTGAAGGGCCTCATGTACTGTATGCATCTATGATTCTATGATCAAGTTTTCATGTTGTTAACCTCACACATCTTGTCAATGCTATCAGAATGTTTTATAATTATTGATATTAAAGGCATTGAAAGCACATGACAGTACACATTAAAGGTGAAAATTGACACTGGCACTTGTGTCAATATATTGCCGCTACATATTCTGAAATGCATGTACCTCATCAAATGAAACTCCTTGTTATAGCCTACAAAAAACCATTGCATGGCATATAACAAATCAGCAATTCTGTGTGTCAGAGAATCACACTGCCAATATGAAGTTTCATTTTGGCTCCCAAAGACCTCTACCAATGGTCCAGCACGGCATCTCGACCAGAATCCATAGATCTCAGTGTAATCACAATTCATGTGATCCAAACTATATTCACTGCATGGTGGATAGACCACACACATGCATTCAAATCAGTCAATGATCTCAAATACCTGCATCCACATCAATTCTATGCAATTGGCAATTTTAAGGGTGATGCAATATTGTATGTTAAGGATAATGAAGCCCAATTTATTGATCTTTCAAGGAAGTGCATCATGGACATTTATGAGAAGCTTTAAGCACAACTGAACAAGATAAGGAGCAATGAGTAAATTGGGAAGATAGCACCATCATGATTGGTGTAGTACCATCATGTATGTTTAAAAACAAGATGGCACACTAAGAATTTGTCTCTGTCCAGGATACGTCAACATTTCACCTAAAACATGTTCACATAAAATACCAATGCTTGAAGAATTAAGTCCTAAATTTTCTGAAACAAGATCCTTTTCTCAGCTGGTTCAGAGCGTGGCTACAAGTCCGTCTATTTAGTAGAAGAGTCCCAGGAGCTGACAGTATTTACGATGCCATTTAATGGTTACCATTTGGACCATGAGTCATAGATATAATTATTGAAAATGTACATGACTGTGTTTGTATAGCGAACAATATCGCAGCCCTAGGTATGGCGAAGGCAGAGCAAAGCCAGAACCTTCATCCACTGAGGGTAGCAGTGCAATCACATGGATTAGCATTTAATAGCACAAAGTGTCCAGTCAATGTCAGCCAGATATCATTATTTGGGTCCATTTATTCTGCTCATGACATCTGTCCTGATCCAGGCAACATCAAGGATGTTAAACAAATACCAAATCCACAGGAGAAAGCAAATCTCTGATGTTGCCTGGGATTTTTCAATTGAAGAGTCAGTAACAAGGGGGGATCATTTTAAACTGAAAGGTAGGAGATTTATAGAGGATTTGAGGAAAATCCTTTCCATGCAGAGAGTGGTGAGGGTCTGGAAAGCACTGCATGGAGGGAATCCTCACAACCTTGAAAAAGTACCTGAATGAGCACTTGAAGAGTCATAGCATTCAAGGCTATGGCCTGGTGGGGGAAATTAGACTACTGTAGGTAGTAGAGTATTTTTGTAGTACAGAACTACAAACCTGCGTATACAGAAAACCGACAAACACTGACCAAATACTTAACTACACCAGCAACCATCCCAACACACACAAACAAAGCTGTATCAGAACACTATTCCAATGAGCCACCACACACTGCAGCACAGACAAACTTCGGAAAACAGAGGAGAACCACATATACAACGTATTCAAGAAGAAGGGATACTCAAAAAATACAGTGCGCAGATTCCTCAAGAACAAACCACGACAAGCAGACCAAAAACAGCCAGAAACCCTAACCACCAACCACCTTACCATACATCAAAGAAGTTTCAGAAATGACAGCCAGACTACTAAGACCCCTCGGAATCCTAGTAGCTCACAAACCCACCAACACTCTCAAACAAAAACTAACAAACTTAAAAGACCCAGTACAACCCATGGACAAACCCAAAGTCATCTACAAAATTCCATGCAAAGACTGCCACAA
This sequence comes from Chiloscyllium punctatum, assembly GCF_047496795.1. Taxonomy (NCBI): domain Eukaryota; kingdom Metazoa; phylum Chordata; class Chondrichthyes; order Orectolobiformes; family Hemiscylliidae; genus Chiloscyllium; species Chiloscyllium punctatum. The sequence goes on along the minus strand of NC_092776.1, from coordinate 19,137,916 downwards.
ACACTACGTAGGACAAACAGGAAGAAAGTTAGCCACCAGGATACAAGAACACCAGCTAGCCACAAAAAGACACGACCCCCTCTCCCTCATAGCCCTACACACGGATAAAAAAACCCACCATTTCGACTGGGACAACACATCTATCCTGGGACAGGCTAAGCAAAGACATGCCAGAGAATTTCTAGAGGTCTGGCACTCCAACCACAACGCCATAAACAAGCACATAGATCTAGATGCCATCTATCAACCCCTCAGAAAACGAACAGGAAATGACATCACCACAAACCCCAGGAACCCCATCCAGGTGAAAGATATAAATAGAAAGCAGAAGACAACAGCTTCGCTTCACTTGGAGGTCGTCACTGATGATGTTACCTAGCCAGGTAAGGAAACATCTGGATATCAAACCTACAGCTCAGACAGCAAACCTACACCCTAAACTTTGCAGAGATTTGACCGATTTGCTCAAAAAGGACATTGCCTCAATGACCACCCATAATCCCTTTGATTCTCTCATGACAGCTTCTGTCAGCAGAAGAGATTCAGTGTTGAATCAAATCATAAGCCACGCCAAAGAGCTGCCACAAACCACTAATCAATGCACCAATTTGTTTGCTGCATCTTCTTATCTAGATGCAAGTAAATGATATTGCAATAAGATAGGAACCTGGTAACAGGATGATCATGTTGAGCAGATCAGCCAAACCACTCAAAGATTAAGAATATTGCTCTTGATCAACACAATGATGCACTTGACTACAAAGTTAAAGGGGGTTTCAAGATGGGTTTGTTCCTTCTTAGCTAGAGCCAGTGTGAATGTAGTCAGTTCTGATATAAGGTGATTGTTCTCCTGCAATCTCTCATTATAAGAAAATCGCACAATAGCCACTCCATTTAAACTTAATGGGGCCAGAATTACGTTATAACCAATACAAGTCAGGAAAATTCGCGTTCTACAAATAACAGTTTAAGTTCTTCAACTGCGTTATAGCCAATACTGGTAAGGCAAATTCACGTGCTACAAATAACAATCTAAATTCTTCAATCATGTTAAAGCCAATTCACATTGATGAAACACGCATTACAGCAGAACCAACTGTAGTTGCAATTGCAAATCCCATAGATGAGCAACTAGAGCTATTGCAGAGAATTATTACCCAGGGATGGCAGTATTAATCAAATATTTCACAATAAGTTATGTTCAAGGGCAAACAAGTCCTAATATCACAGCATTACATTGAGATACTTTGTTCACATTATAACAGGGACGTGAAATACAAACATATGAACAAGGAATCCTTGTTCAGCACTGCTTTACCGTTCAATAAGATCATGACCTTGAATTAAAATAGCATATTTAATGCAGTAAACTGCCTTAAAGCGATTCACAGGACTGGCATTTAAGAAACATTGGCACAGATTTAGAGGTAATGTTAGGGCAGATGACCTAAGGCTTGGTCAAAAAGGGAGGTATTAAAGGAGGGCAGATGGAATGCTGGAGATGGTTAGGGATGGGATTCCAAACCTTGGAGCCAATTAAGCCAAAGGCACAACCATCAATTGTACGGTGAGTAAAATCGCGGTGAATACTGGAACAGGTGCTTTGGTAGTAGAATTAACATAATTAACTCTTGCTGCCACTGGGGGCAAAGTGAAAGAACTGAATAATAATAATAATAATAGTAAAGAAGTGATTCCATCTATAGCTCTACCATGTGGTGCAGGGGGTTGGTTAGCTCAATTGGCTGGACAGTTGGTTTGCAATGCCAACAGCATAATTCCTGAACATATTCACAAGAGGCTTCTAATGTCTAGCATCATAAAATCCCCACAGCGTGGAAGCAGGCCACTCAGTCCATCAAATCCACACTGACCCTCTGAAGAGTATCCCAGCCAGATCCTGGTCACCCTGTGTTTACCATGACTAACCCATCTCACCTGCACATTGGTTTCAGGAGCCAATGTTGTAAAGGGTAACCCAGGACTCCAACTTATCATCCAGAAACCCACCTTTCATAAAGTCATACGGGGAGACAGATCCTTTAGTCCAACCAGTCCATGCCGGTTATAATCCCAAACTAAACTAGTCCTGCATGCCTGCCTGCAGTTGGCCCATATCTCTCCAAACATTTCTTATTCATGTACTTATCCAAATGTCTTTTAAATGCTTCATCAGTACCCACATTCACCATTTTCTCTGGCAGTTCATTCCACACATTCACCACTCTCTGTGTAAAAAAGTTGCCCCCTCATGTCTTTCTTAAATCTTTCCCCCCTCACCTTAAAAATATGCCCCCAGTTTTGAAATCCCAACCCTATGGAAAAGGGAAATTCACCTTAATTGTAACCCTCGTGATTTTATAAACTTCTGTAAGGTCACACTTCATCCTTCTATGCTCCAGTGAATAAAGTCCCAAACTATCTGGCTTCTCCTTATAACTAAATCCTCCATTCCCAGCAACATCTGGTAAATCTTTTCTGAACCCCCTCCAGCTTACTAATACCCTTCCTATGTCTTTAAATAGATTTAAATATCCACAGTCCTTTAAATGTTAGCAGAAATCCTTGAAGGATTGAAGCTGTATAAAATACCCATTGACGTGTTTGCAATTCCAGATGCAGTGTGCTCCAGGAACATTCTGTGTGTAAATGGGGTCAACTACGGAGAATCTCAGGAGGCCGAGACTGTGGGATGACAGTGACCACTCAGTTTGTGTTACTTTGGCCATGATTTAAACATCCAGAGCAGGAATGATGGTGTTTTACCCCTCCTAATAATATTTCGAGGTCAACAATGATGTTTTTCAGGAAGGTGTATTTAATATGACAACAAAAATGCTTCCCCGAATTAATTTCAATTTACATCGCAGCACTCAAGTAACCTTAAATGGCACAAAGGAATGGAAACTTTATCCCCCGCCCAACTATCCGCCAAGATTACCCTGCGAAAATTCAGGAGCTAAATCAACATCGGAAGACCGAAGTGTTCGTTTCGGGACCTGCATCAGACCTCAGAATCCACCAATGTGAAGATATAAGCAAAATGTTAACCTTTCTTTTCACTGAGGCTGACCAACGTGAAGTGCATTACCAGACTCTTTTCTTACCATAAAAATAATTTTTAAAATTCTGGTGCACAAGTATTAGTGCGTGGGTGCTTATTGCCTTCATACTTAATCCCCTTGTCTATTAAAATCATAATTAAATGTCAGTTAAATTAATTATATTGGTAAGTTCTTTCAAAAACCACGCTTCTCTTTTTTTCTGTAATGTGATTTGGTCACTTCTCTGAAAGGAGAAGTACATTCTTTAGCATTTCATCTTTCACAAAAGCCTCAGTCACTTGAGTTAGTACCGGCAAGAAGCTCAGGTGGGCTCTCAATATTAGCTCACAGACCATTGTGCAAATCAGCATCCATTAAAGGGAAGGAGAAAAAAAGCTGTCCTCATTACACTGCTGTCATTTACTCTTCATCCCCTGTCCTCTTTAGCAGCATTAAGACTGGATGTAAATTTGCCAGTTAATGCTGTTAGAAAATGGATAGTTCAAGAAGGGCAGGAATTAGAGATCAGTATTAGGTGCTGATAAGCTTCTTTCCCTCTGCAGTGCCAGCTGTTTAACATTCATGGGAAAGTAATCATCAAACAACGTTATCGCAGCTCTGTTGACAGCTGAGGAACATCATATCTGTATGATAATTTTTTATTGCTGTGAGCAAAGAACCATATTTTTTTCTCATGTCCATTACTGTGATCCCAGCTTCTTAGTATGGGCACTGCAAACTTACGAGTTTGCAAACAATGTTTAATTTTTTTTCCCCTCTGTAATAGCCATTTTGAATATCTTTGCTGATAAAACACAAGTATACAAACAGCCTGGTCTTGTCACAGGCCAAGCATCAACCCTGAGGCTAAGTGCCTTAGATTTTGATTTGCAAAACTTAGACTATGATGTCAAAAACCACAAATGGACACTTTGGCAGAACCATCGTGAAGTTTTCCTAAACATGAACACCAAGCTGTGTTAGACCATAGGATTAAAATTAAAGTTATTTTGCACAGGTAAAGTTCTGAGGGCCTGAACATTCCACATACCCTTCAAAAACTGTATTAGCATTCAAAATGTTACCACCTCTCTCTATTGTTTGTGCAAAACTCCTGTTGCAAAGTTCTGGGTCCAGCTCAAGATCAAAGGATTTCATCTGATGCTTCAAACTATTTCCAGGGGAGTAACTTTGGACTGGGCTTTCATCCTGGTAGATGCTGGGATAGATTACCATCCTACTTCCTGGACAATTATCTGGCAGATTGGATGTAGAATGAAAATCAGATTGAGTCCTTCAGTCTGACACAGATGGTCAAGCCAACAACCAATTGAAGCATGTTTTATACATGTATTTGCTATTTATTTTGGTCCTGTATTATTTGCTGTTGGGCAATGTACTGTCTTGTTCCAAGATTAAGTAAGCTTCTGCTGTTTCAGATGCTAGTTTTTTGAATCAAACTCTTCCTCATGCTAAAAGGCAACAGTTCCAAATTAGAACTGAACTTGTCAGTATTTTCTGTCAATGCCATTGATTTTCTGTCAATGCTCTGTCTGTCTCAGGGATGTTTTGCTTCAGAGTTCCAGCATTTTCAGTCCTTTTTTTTGCTTGATCTTCTCTGAAAATGGGTACCCTTCCTTCTCCACTTCAGAAGGTAACCTTCTATGGAGTGATACCATCTGTTACATCATGTAATTCACATATTTGGATCAGGGATTGTTCTTTCAGTGGAAGTGAAAAACACCACAGCCACAAGATCCTTTCAAGTCACTCCAGGAGACATCTGCTGTATCGTCACCTTCTCAACAGCAGTTAAGGATGGGCAAGAATCAGCTGGTGTGACAGGGATGATAAATGTGCTGAGAATGAATTTTCCCAAATCATGCACTTTCTACAGCATGTGTATCTCAAGCAAATAAGAGCTTGCATTTTCAATAGGCAAACATTTAGAATCCCTACAGTGTGGAAGTAGGTCATTCAGCCTATACTGATCTTCCAAAGAGCAATCCACCCAGACCCATGCCATCCCTCTAACCCTTCACTTCCCATGGCTAATCCACTTCATCTGCACACTATGGGTAATTTAGCATGGCCAGTCTATCTAACCTGCACATCTTTGGTCTGTGGGAGGAGTCCCACATAGACACACAAAGAACATGCAAACTCCACACAGATAGCCTCCTGAGGCTGGAATCGAACCCAGGTCCCTGGTGCTATTAGGCAGCAGTGCTAACCACCGAGCCACCATGTTGTCCCAAGTTTTGTTGCTTATTTTCTGAGGAAAGAAGGCACCAGTTATACAGAATCGATTTTACCAGGAGACAAGGTTCTCTCAGGATGTGGGTCCTCATTATCAACCCTGAAAATCAAATCAGTAGTCAAACATAATATAAACACAGAAATCCCATCTTGCACATCCAACGTTTGATATCCAAGAAGTAAAAAGGAATTTTGCTTCTGCTCTGATGAAGCATCACAGGTGAATATTCATATTCTGCCAACATTTACATGATTAATGCTGATTAAATCAGACATGGCTGACTAATATAGTCTTGATGCTACAACAAGCTTATAAATGGAAATAATCTAGAGATGAGTCTTGAAGATTAGAAGTGATATCATAATATTCCTTGGCAGCTTGTTCCACTGTGGAAGCATCCTTGGAAAGAGAGATTGTTGATACAATGTCTTGGAGTCAAATTGTCCTTGTCGTTTGTGTGTAGGCCCTGTTTTGTTATTGTTTGTACTCGGATCAGTCAATTCTCACCATTGTGTTCTACCTCCTGGTACGTGCATACTTTGAAGGGGAGAAGTACTGGTTTAATGGTTGTACGACGAAAAAGATGATCCTCTGTTTTGTGACAGGCAGCTTCACTGAGAAACTCCTTAACAACCGAGGACACTGATGATATCAATACACTATAGCTTGAATTATTGAGGTTGAAGCTCATGAGAAATGAAATTAACATCAATAGAGATAATCACTGTCCTGAGGGTGCTGAGCATGAACTGTATATTTTAATTTCGCTCTCTCACACTTGGTTACTTTCCCAAAACTTTGCTCTAATAATATCACCATCACTCAAGATTTTATTATTTTCCAATAATTCACTGGTTAATGTATAAACATTAAATGAACTTGCACAGTTGTTGACTATTTATTTTGAATGAAATAATAATTGAGTGAAAAAATGCTCAAAGTAATTCTGTACAAATGTATTAGTTGCTGGCTTATCAGAGAAAATTGTCCAACAGAAATATGAAGCTGAATTTTCTGCTTTTGGCTTGGGAACCCCAATGGGAAGAATTTCCTGGCCTCAGTCCTGTTTCAGTGATAGATGCTGATGATAACTTTGTAAGGATTGTCCATTAGTGGCCGGGAGTATGTGCTCTGTCCAATCATAGAGAGCAGGTGAGTCTCCAGGCTGGAAGGCTAACAGAATGCATTCCAACAATGGTGGATCAGTGGCTCCCATCCAACTTAGGAATGGCTGACACATGAGAGAGAGTGAGAGAGAGAGAGAGAGACCTCACTCGGGAAAACAGGCAAGAACATTTCACCTTAGTGAGGTCAGTCTGGAACAGGATCAGCACTACCCCCTCCCTCTCTGCCTCCCAACTCTCAGTCTGCTACCGGGAAGCAGAGCGCTATGGCTGACAGTGTTTTAGTCTTTTTGATTAGATTATGTTAAATCCCCCTACAGTGTGAAAACAGGCTCTTTGGCCCAACAAGTCCACACTGGGCCTCTGAAGAGAAACCCATCCAGACCCATTCCCCTCTGACTAATGTTACCTAACACTATGGGCAATTTAGCATGGCCAATTTACCTGATCTGCACATTTTTGGACCGTGGGAGGAAACCAGAGCACCCGGAGGGAACCCACACAGACACGGGGAGAATGTGCAAACTTCACACAGATAGTGGCCCGAGGCTGGAATCGAACCTGGATCCTGGCGCTGTGAGGTAGCATTGCTAACGACTGAACCACCATGCTGCCCTGGTGAGGGGTAGTGGACCCACTGGCATCTGCTGTGTGACCTTAGAAAGCTATGTTCCTTGGTCATAATATTGTTACCCTCCACTTGCCCTCAGTATATACACTCTACCTTCCTCGTCCCACTATCCTTACTGGAAGGAAAATGACTGGGAGGTAGGACTAGACTGGCAGAGCTGATGAAGACTCTTGATCCGAAACATTGACTTCTCCACCTCCTGATGCTGCCTGGCTTTCTGTGTCCTTCCAACCTCCTGTTTGTCTACTTTAGACTGGCAACTAGGCAGGTTTCAATCCACTGCCAATTTTTGAGCCTGCCTGTCCCTGGTTCTAGCTTCAAAGAGAATCCAAAATTCTATCCATTCAATCCGATTCCTGGAACTACGTAACACAGTTTGAAATAAAGATCTGAGAACCCACCAAATCTTCTAGCAGTCAAGCACAGAAATGGGGGAGTAGCAGGTTCTTAACTGGGACAAGGGTCTACAACAATGTAGTCCTGGTTGCCAACAGCTCCTGTTGAATCAGAGGCCAGCAGCTTCAGACACCAGCAACATTACAGAGGCGGCAGTGGGGGGGGGGGGGGGTGCTTGGGCTGCTGCTGGTAGCAACAAACGCTGGACTCCCAAGATGGAAATTTAACCATGGAGAAGTTAAGTGTTGTTTGGAGAGGTGGGGGATTTGCAGCAAGGGACCATTCTCATATGGAAGAATAGTTACTGGGTTCAGAAGTGAGGGCAGGGGCTAGATCGCTGCAGTCTTATGAGAATTTAAAATAGATCCACAAAAAATAATGCATTCTTCATCACTGATCCTCCAGGATTTTGAACTTCTAAAGGACTTTAATACAAACTAAAGAATGTACGATGTTTGGCACAAGTTCTTGTTTTTTTTTCTTTCTGCAAATGCTTTACTATCAATTTTAAAGTTATTTGGAACTTTGCACACCACTGATTATCTCAATAAATAACGTTTGTCATAACGTCAGTTGAATGACAGCTGAATGAATATAAATGTGAATAAGTTTCATATGTCCATACATTAACTATTTTTTTTAATCAGAAAATTACATATATAAAATTACATCTGTGCTATGGCTTGTTTTGTGTTTCTAATGCAATTTAAAAGAAATGTGCAAATCAGGTTTTGTAATATTTGGTATGTAATTATAGCTGAAAACTTGTTCTTCATTCCAGTACAAACTTGTATGTTTAAATAATAATAATACATCTATTACTGCCTGTTTAACTTGCCATTTTGCCTCAATCACTAAAGTACACAATTGTTACAATAGGTTTTACAGTTGGAGATTAGGGAGATGAGGGGTTGAGGTTGATTTGGACTCTTAAGGATAAAGCTAATAGTTGTCCTTGAGGTACTTTGGATTATTCTTGAAAACACAACATTCTTACCTGTCATTCTTTCTTTGGCACCAGATTTGATCTGCTATTTGACAAAAAAATATGATTTGGCAATCTTGTTCCCCTGGGAGCAATCTTTGAAGAATTTAGAAATGTGTTGGATTACAGTCACTCATTGTTGAAACATGACATGACTGGTATGTTGGTCAACCCACAGTAAATCAGATGTTGAAACTGTGGATGGCATTTAAATAAAACACTGATTACTCCATGAAGACTACTTTTTAACAAAGAGTTGACAGAAGACCCTTTGTTGCTGTATTTTTAGCAAAATGTTATTATCATTAGATCTTGTATGGCACTTTGGTTATGAGGCAGTGTTCAGTCAAATCTGTTGAGCAAATGCATAGTGCAAGTATCTTCAGCTCCAACATCAGGGCCATGGTAAGGTGTGTAAGTCTATTTGACAACAATAAAACGAACTAACTTTGATGGTACGGTGACTGAAAGACTTTGACTTCTCAAAGAGAGAAAATGAGGACTGATGAAGGGCTTATGCCCAAAACATTGGCTCACCTGCTCCTGGGATGATGCCTGACCTGCTGTGATTTTCCCGCACCACACTTTTCGACTTCTCAAAGAGAGCCGAGCATTGTCATGATCAAGCATCTCACCCATTTGTATTTTCCTCTTGACTACATTGTTGTAATAACATCATCTCTGGGCCATTGATAGAAGGTGGTCCATGCCCTTACCAGTGAACAACAACAACTTTTATTAGGAAATGATAAGACAGGATATCTCTGGAACCTGAACCACTCTGCTGCAAGTTCCATGTCATCTAAAATCATTGATGATCTCATCTAGCTAGTGACATAATATGTGTTATCCCATTCTACTGGAATTGTACATTGTGCATATCTGATATTTCCTCTTTTTAACACAGTATTGTTGTCACAACCTATGAAACACAAGGAGGTAAGGAGAACTATTTCTGACCCGAATGTTTTGCATGTTCCACATAGGTACTTCACTAGCCTGAGTAACTTCTATCCAATCAAGTACTTCCTTTTCAGATGCAATCCAACTTTTATTTCTATTTCCAAGCCATTGCATCGAGTACCTTTTAATTTAACCTTTTGTTGTTTTTTTCCCTTTTTGTCTCTTTTGGTGTAGAGGAATTACCCAGAGGAAAATTCCATTTCATAGGCAATTCCTTTGGAGTGTGGTATGTTGGGGATTCCAAAGGGTCCTCATGCCCATCTCCCATTTACACTGGAATAATAACTATCTGGCCATTGGAAAGACTAGGCCATTATTTCAATCCCTCAGATGAGCTGTCATTGGCTCCATCCTTCCACAGTAATTTTTTAAAATGAATTCACGGGATGTGGGTGTCACTGGTGAGGCCAGCATTTATTTCCTATCCCTAATTGCCCAGAGGGCAGTGAAGAATCAACTACATTGCAGTGGGTCTGGAGTCACGTGTAGGCCAGACCGGATAAGGATGGCATTTTCCTTCCCTAAAGGACATTAGAGAACCAGGTGAGCTTTTTTCCCAACAATTGTCAACAGTTTCGTGGTCATCATTAAGCACTTAATTCCAGGTTTGTATTGAATTCAAACTCCACCATCTGCAGTATGGTTGGATTCAAACCCATGTCCCCAGAACATTGTCAGGGACTCCAGTTTGTAATACCACTAGGCCATTGACTCCCAAATTAATACATTAATCCTGATACTTCTGCTTCACAACTAACTCCCAAAGCATGTGTGTTTTTTTCCAAAGATTCAGGAGGAAATCTCTGTCTGTCTGTATGTCCACCATTATCAGTTCTGGTCTATGTGCAGGTTGACAGAAACAATCATAACTCTATCAAGGGTCTACACCAGGACAAACAACACCAATTCATTTTCTTGTCATTAAATGCATTAATATTGCAACGTAAATTCCTATTACATGAATGTTCTTGACAAGTGCAAAATGTATAGTGATAAACCAAGTATTCATTTAAAAATGATAAACAAACTTTCATAAATGTTAGTTCCTCCCTTCCCTCACTGTTGCCATGGTGCATAGTTAAAGAATTTATGAAATGAAAAATACCATTCCTATCAGGTTAGGTGTTCAAATAGAATGATTGATAGCAAATCCACACCACTAGCTTATTTTCTTTGTATGCAGCACAGAAATGGAACCAGGGAGACCTAAACCTGATGGAATAGATATCACGTGCAGCAGTTTTTAAAAATCCTGCTGCAACTATTCCCAGTTCACAAGAGGACAAAAACCTCAAATGGAATTCACAGCAGCCCAGGGAGGGCACAGCCTTCTTGCAACAGGGACTGGAGGTAGGAAGGATATCCACCCTCCACTCCCTGAACAATCCAACTGGAGGTGGTGGTTCCCATTTTACTCAAAGTATTATTCCTCTTTCACCCTCTGAAATATTTAATTCTTCAAACGCATCTCCATTTTGAGGCACACTCACATTCTCTGACCTGCCTCAGCAATGATCACCTTTGGTGGAGAGCTCCTGAGGCCCTTTGATTTGGCCAGCAGCATTAGATACTGGCCCACTGGCTGTGGAAGCTGACCAGGCAGTAGCACCATCTCTCTGGCCCCAAGTGGTGTGGGCACGGAACTTCTCCTGATTTGGCCTCCAACAGTGGATTCTGAATTCCGGGAACAAATCCTGCTCCACATACATCTGGCTGCTTGTTAGACTTCTTTTATCCGACTGGTTGGTGGACACAATGAATAGACAGACTGCTGAATGCTAAATTCATCTTTGACCTCACTCTTCCCCATTTTTATGGCCTTGTTTATGTTACAAACTTGCTTCTGGCTACAGAGTCATACACCCACATCCTTCCTTTCTCTCTATCACACAGAGGAAAAGCTGATGTAAAGTACCTGTAATTAATGAGACTTACTATGCAAAGTTAATTAATGAGACTTACTATGCAAAGTTTGGAGAAACCTAGGAGAGTATATGACATTCTTAGATTTCTTGCATTAACCCGGGGGTTGGCTGGGGGGGCAAATGTGGCGGGTGCCGCTTAATCAAAATAACCAAATTTAGCGAATGACAGCCAAATTAAGAAATTGCCAACAAGATTCCATTTGTTGGACATCTTGTTTTAACACAAACCAGAGACCATGCAGATTATCAGTATGAATTAATAGGCAAATTAAAGTAGGTACAAACTATAGCATATACATGGAAAAGCAAATACAACCAAGACCATCTCACAAAACTACAAACATTCCTATCATCCCCAACAGAAACATGGAACCATTTGCACAGCAGTCTTTCCAACTCAGTCTCTGCAATGTGGGATCTCTCACTTCCTTCTCCCAATGGAGTTCATCCTCAAGTCATGTTCAATGGTAGGTCCACTTCATCTGGAATTGCCAGAGACAGTCATCATCCAAATGGCACACTCCTGCAGAAAGTCCTTAGCTAGGCTCATGATGGTCTTGGTGGCACAGACCTCCCAGAGATCTCATTATCCAACTCCGTTAGTAAACCTGCTGAAATGCTCTAGTCGACTCTTGCAAAATTGAAGCGTGTGCAGAGAAGTGTGTGCCTTATAACATCTGTTTTAACTCTAACATCTGTCTTTTTAACAGTATCTCACATATAGCTCCTTGTAAATATGCCTCCTCTATTTTTCTCTGCTGTAGCTCTTCTTTGTCTCTGTCCATATGGTATCTATTTCCTAGCTTCCTTCTTAGTGGTATGGCTTCCAAGTCAAAAGTTAAAATAATGCGCAGTATAGATGAGGCAGGACGAAATTAAACTTTAAAATAGAATGGGTGTATTTGATTGTTTTATAGCTTGTTTACATCAAAACATATGTATAGTTTAAAAATCCTTGAATGATTTGTACAAAATTGGTGTAATTGATGTATTTTAAATCATACTGTTATATTTAGCTAATCTTTGAATAATATGCCACCACAGTCACTCAGCTGGACATGAGAAATAATGAGACAAGACATTCCATCCTAATCTAAACCAATGGTTCTTAAAGTCTGACTCATCCAGTAGTGTAAAGTTTCAGACTGCAATTTGCTCAAACTGCTGTCTGGTGTTTTTTTTCAGTAGCTGGCTCTCTTACAGCTCTCAAAAGCCAAACAGTCTCAGGCACACACTATTGACACCATGTTCCATGTACTGGCTTTAATGGCTTCTGCCTTCATGCTTTGATACTGAAAGTGCCCATGTCAGAAGTTAAATCACTGTGGCAATTCAAAGTGTAGAAGCCATAGTGTTCAAATACATTTCCCCAAATGGGTAGATATATTTCTTCAAAATGAACAGATCTGATTCACTCCTATTTATTTCACTGACAACACGTGGAATTTCACCTGGCCTGGAAATTCTTCAAAACATGTTTCACCACAGTTTCCTAATGTAAAACAGAGTGCTGTTCCTGCTGCTGCTCTTATGAAACATGTCCATATGTTTCCTGGATCTGCTCATTTGCATTCAAACTTGCGCAGATATTGACATAAGATTGATGTAATCAGGTAAATTATGTGGTATTGGAGATTCCTCAGAACTGCAGATGCTACAATGTCATAGTATTGCTGTGGTTTTGACTGTGATTCCAATAACTTTATAATGATAGTCTGGAAACAGCTCAAAGGATATTTCAAATCCCCAAAACTCCAGCATTAATAAAAGTCTGTTCCTCCTCCATATGATGGGAAGGGGTATGAGGTGAGTGAGGGTAGGAGAGAGTGTTAGATCCAGAAGAGTCAGGTCAGTGGGGTGTTCTGGTTAGGATTTTCTGAGTGGGGTCTTTGGATGGCGTTTCCAGGTTGTGTCAGGGTAGATGTTGAGTCTTGGCAAATACCAGTTCAGGTGGAATGACTTGGGTCCTTGAGGAGAGCAGTTGAGGGATAAGAGATGAGTTGGAATTGGTATTGGTTAGAATGCTATCTCGGGGTCAGAGCAGGTTTTCGTCCTCTAATGTTTTCTGGGTAATTATTAGGGTAAGCAGGTCATAACCTTCCAAAGTCTCAGGCTCGAACAGAGTTGGACAGTTTTTCAGAGGGTTCTAGATGCAGTGTAATGATCATTGAATGTCAAACTTACTGGTCAATGTGCAGAAAGACATCCAGCATTTCTGTAATGCACCTGTCATGCTATGTTACTACAATGACAAAGCAGCAGTGCTTCAAGAGCTTGTACTTTCAAATAAACCTGGTATTGTGTGATTTTTAACTTTATCTTATATTAGTACAGTCCAGACCATAGTTCTTTTAGGATAGAAATGGAATATGGTTCTAACATGGCCACTGCTTTGCTGTAGTCATATGACATTGACCGATTTTCAGAGCTGCCTAAAGGCCCAGAAATTCACAGAAAAGGTCCAAAGAAACAATCACACTAAAAATATTGGGTAACACCCAATGATTTAATGCAAGGAGTTTGACTGGTAAGGTTGAATGCATTTGGACCTTTCTTTCCTGCACATTAAGAGGTGAAAGATGGTTTCCAGAAGTAGACTAAGGAAGGGGCCATTTAGTAAGATGGGTCTTTTGTGGCACATGGAGCTGAACCATCTTCCAAAATCCTGGGTTTATTTACTCAGGGAGTTCATTCTGGGATTGAAGCTCATCTCCCCAGCACAACTATCAGTAATCCAGGCTAGCAGATTGCTCGTCTAGTACCCTAGCCTCTGTACTACAGTACTCATATTAAGGGTAGGTCATGTCTCACAAATCTTATTGAGTTCTTTGAGAAGGTGACCAAACAGGTGGATGAGGGTAAGACAGTTGATGTGGTGTATATGGATTTCAGTAAGGCATTTAATAAAGTTCTTCATGGTAGGCTATTGCAGAAAATGCAGAGGCATGGGATTGAGGGTGATTTAGTGGTTTGGTTCAGAAACTGGTTAAGTGGAAGAAGACAAAGGGCGGTGGTTGATGGGAAATGTTCATCCTGGAGCTCAGTTACCAGTAGTGTGCTGCAAGATCCATTTTGGGTCCTTTGCTGTTTGTAATTTTTATAAATGACCTGGATGAGGGCGTAGAAGAATGGGTGAGTAAATGTGCAGATGACACTAAAGTCAGTGGAGTTGTGGATCGTGCGGAAGGACTTTGCAGGTGACAGAGGGACAGAGATAAGCTGCAGAGCTGGGCTGAGAGGTGGCAAATGGAGTTTAATGTGGAAAAGTGTGAGGTGATTCACTTTGGAGGGAGTAACAGGAATACAGAATACTAGGCGAATGGTAAGATTCTTAGTAGTGTGGATGAGCAGAGAGATCTCAGTGTCCATTGCATAGATCCCTGAAAGTTGTCACCCAGGTTGATAGGGCTGTCAAGAAGGGGTACAGTGTGTTAGCTTTTATTAGTAGAGGGACTGGGTTTTGGAGCCACGAGGTCATGTTGCAGCTGTACAAAACTCTGGTGCAGCTGCACTTGGAATATTGTGTACAGTTCTAGTCACCGCATTATAGGAAGGATGTTGAAGTTTTGGAAAGGGTTCAGAGGTGATTTACTAGGACGTTGCCTGGTATGGAGGGAAGGTCTTATGAAAAAAGGCTCAGGGACCTGATGCTGTTTTCCTTCGAGGGAAGAAGTTTGAGAGGCAATTTAATTGAGACATGTAAGATCATCAGGGGGTTAGGTAGGGTGGACAGTGAGACCCTTCCTCCTCAGATGGTGATGACTAGCACAAGGGGACATTGCTTTAAAGCACATGGGGACATAGCTTTAAACTGAGGATGATAGATTCAGGACAGATGTCAGGGGTAGGTTCTTTACTCAGAGAGTAGTAAGCATGTGGAATGCCCTGCCTGCAACAGTAGTAGGCTCATCAACTTTAAGGGCACTTAAACTGTCATTGGATAAATGTATGGATGATAATGGAATAGCGTAGGTTACATGGGCTTCAGATTGGTTTCACAGGTCGGTGTAATATCATGGGCTGATGGGCCTGTACTGCGCTGCAATGTTCTATGTTGTATCATAGCATCACAGAATTGCTATGGTGTAGAAGCAGTCCATTTGGCATACTGGTTTGATTACCTTGTGCCAATCTCCTGCCCCTTCTGCAATATCCCTGTAAACTGTTTCTACCTAAATTATCATCCAATGTCCTCTTAAACGCCTCAGTTGAACATGCCTCTGCAATATTTGCAGGCAATGCATTCCATACCCTTCCTACCCAGTAAGTGAAAAAGCTTTTACTTACATCACCATTGCATCATCTGCATGTGGCTTTAAATGTAGCCCCTCTTGTATTTCTTTTCTTTAATGACTGGGAACAACTTCTCTCTCTTTACTCTACCCATGCCATTCATCACTTAGAAGATGCAGTAGAATATATTCACACGATCTTGCTGTTGCTAATACATGCTAAGTCTTGATTGGATGTATGTGGGGTGAGGGCACAAAGGAATTCTGAAAAGTTGAAAAATGTGATGCTGGAAAAACACAGCAGGCCAGGCAGCATCCAAGGAGCAGGAGAATCGACGTTTTGGGTATAAGCCCCTCTTATGCCCGAAACGTCGATTCTCCTGCTCCTCGGATGCTGCCTGGCCTGCTGTGTTTTTCCAGCATCACATTTTTCAACTCTGGTCTCCAGCATCTGCAGTCCTCACTTTCTCCCAATTCTGAAGAGTGACTGACTACCTCTGATCCTAGGATTGTCAGTTAGAAACCAATGCAGATGTCTGCAAACTGAGCGGCAAAAAGATATTGCTTTTAAAATATGAAATTAATCATCTCCAGTTTCTTATAGTCCAAAAACTCTTTATTTCTACCTTCGATACACACTGTACCTCAATGCAATGAGGATAAATTAGCTCGGCCATCACAGTGCCACAAATCCAGGGAGCTCGGAAGTGTTTTGTCTGCTGTGCCTCCCACTTTTGACATCCTCATTCGGCAAGGGGATGGGCAGATTTCAGAAAGAGTGCAAAAGCACCCAGAATCAGAGGAAAGCTTTTCTCACGCATGAAACTCAATGAGAACAAGCTCCAGTCAATTTTCTCATAATGCTGCCTATGCCATTCTGCACAGTAAGTATTGCACAAATAAAGAGCCAATTTGCCAGCCCAGTCATTGCCAAAGTGCCACATTACAAATGCTGTCCCTCAGTGCTGAAAAGGTTGTGATGCACAGCAAATTATATTCAGTTGCATAACACAGTCCTATCTGCTAAATGTTGCACTGTTAACCACAGTGTAAGTATCAGAGCTAGATGTCAAGCATTATACAACACAATGGAAATCTTTTTAATCATTCACGGGATGTGGGGATCACTGGCCGGAACAATATTTATTGCCTATTGCCCTAATTGCCCAAAGCACAGTTTACGAGTCAACCACATTAGAATTAGAATTATGTTTATCGTCATGTGTACTCAATTACAGGGGTAGAGGAGTGCAGTGAAAAGTTTACAAAATCACCTTTCCCAGCACCAATTTAGGTACAAAATCTTAGATACAACGTAGAAAAATAAAGGACTAAGTTAGAAGTTAAACATTACAGTCCTTCTTAGTATAAAGTAGAAAAGATAGAGAATTAGAGTCAATGGTTAGCCATGGATCTACATTGGGCTTCCCCATAAGGACTCACACTTTGCACCCTCTTCTCTGCGCTATGGTTGGTCTACCCCACACTGGGCTTGATTTCTTGCCCTGTGGTGGGTTCAATCTCTCCCCTGCACGAATCAGTCTCCCTCACGCTGGGCATGTACGCCATCGCGATGCCATCTTTCCACCAATCATCATCCAGGCTTACTAGCCACCTCACCACAGATCACCAGAAACCCTGTCTGGTACAACACCCTCACACCACCCGAACCCCAGGCCATTTCCGCACTCTGGAACTCGAAAATCCACGGTGGCCTTGCACCAGCCGCCTCACGCCAAAGACCTGCTCTGGGCCCACAGCTGTTGCCGTCGTTGCTGCCTCCACACCTAAGCTCCTTCCACGGTGAAAGGAATAAAATAAAAAATGTGTTAAAAAGCAAGAAAAGAAGGAAGAAAAGAAAAGCGGTTGGAGCAGACGAGTCCCGGCTCTACTCCGCTGCCATCTTCATTGCAAAGACAGTAGTGGGTCTGGAGTCAGATGTAGGCCCACCGGTTCAGGATGGCAGATTTCTTTTCCCAAAGGGAAATCTCCTTTGTGAAAGAACATTAGTGAGCTAGATGGACTTTTCCCCAACAATTGACAATGAATTCATTGTCATCTTTAAAGACTTAATTCCAGACTTTTTATTGAATTCCTGTCATGGCAGGAATCAAACGCCGGTTTCCAGGACATTACCTCAGTCTCTGGATTAATAGTCCAGTGATAATACCTCTAGGCCATCACCTCCCCTGGGCTTTGTTTTACCATTAATGCAATTCAGAATGATAAATTATAATAAATTAAAGTATTTCCTAACATATAGAAAGGTTGCAAATGCTGGAAAATTAAAGTAAGAACACAAAATGCTGGAAATACACAGAAGTTTGGTCAGATTCTGTTTCGAAGCAGGTGAAAATTTTGCCTGTGTCACATTTGAAATAATCTTATTTTTTTCATTCAGATGCGAACTGACCTACTGTGCATTTTTGGCTGTTTTTATTCAAGAATACACATTTCTGTTGACATGCTACAGTTTTTCCAAAATATTTTAGATAGCGCAGCCAAATGGAATGGTAAAGGTTCACCTTATCTACAGACTGTTCCCGTAAACCCCTTCCCACTAAGAAAGAAACAACACTCAATATAAAGAAATATCAAAACCTGAAGCTTCATGCATAAATTAGAGACATGCATTTTAATATCATCTTTAGCCTGAAGAAGCAAATGCTTAAATACCACAGTGATACAGTGGTGCTCAAAACGTACAGAAAAGTCCCCTACATTATCAGCTTTGTGCATATATAACTCAGAGGAGCGAGGATTATTTTTCAACAGGCAACATTTCCTCTAAATATATTTTAGGAAGGTTAATCGATATATGTCACTGCAAAAAAGGTGCAGACACAACCATTATGTATTATAGGAAGGATCTTTATGCCTGCTTATTTACCCTCATATTGTATTTTAGCTTCAGCTAAAGCAAAACACTGCAGATGCTGAAATCAAAGAAAAAGAATTGAAGAAACTCTACACTGTGGAGACAGAAACGTGTTAGCATTTTGGGTCTAATATGATTCTTCTTCAGAGCTGACACACTGTAACTTATTCCCAGCTTGTTTGGTGAGTTTGGTAAGATAGAAGGCTGAATATGAAGGGAGTGAATTGTGCCTTCTCAACGTTGGGAGTATCTCCCACCATCTCTTATGCTTTTGACAAGTGCCCGGAGATTTCCTTGCTAGTCAGGGAAAAGTTGCCAAATCAGGGGCATCACTTGTTAAGAACTGTGGTGATGGCACAGCTTGCCTCATCAATATTCATCTATCTATCTTACCAAAACCAGCTTAACAAAGCAGACTTTGGGAAAACGCGAGATGCAAACCGGGACGGGTACCCAGTGGATTCAGCTTGTCAATTGCTCTGAACAACCTTCATGTTGTGTCCAACCGAACCATATATCAGGGCATGATCTATGGGCTCCAACCATGGATGTTGGCACCTGACATTTACCAACTCCTCACGCTCATCATAGCACCTCTCCAATATACAAGCAGGGCACTCACGAAGCACAGTCTGGCATTGCTGGGCACACCGTCAATCAGCAGTAAAAGGCTAAGGCAGGGACAAGGACTCAGGCTGCATCTCAGGGCCACTCCCTTGCTCTTAACACTCACTCACTTATCACCTACCAGTGTGCTCAGAGCATCCCTGCTTTGGTTTGCAGTGCCAGTTTGAGCAGTTTCACTTCAGGTGACTTGCGCTGCTGCTCCACAGTGCTCAGTCATCCCGCTGAACAACAGTGTGCTACGTTAGATTCACACTTGTAGCATGTGCCAGCAGCTTACACAGCAAACACATGACGTGTGCAGCAAGCTGGCAGCGAGGACTCAGAGTCTTGGGGTGTAGTCCTCGCCGATGTCCGCAGAGACACTAATGGTCAGATGGCCCTGGCACAGTAAGTCAAAGGCAATCTCTTATCCCAGTCCAAGGGATGGCTACGGTCAGGGGTCTGCTGGTGGTCATGCCTGTGAGGGGCACAGCCATCTGTCAGGGATGAAGGCACTCTCTTTTGGGGGTGTCCAGTTAGATCAATTGAAGGATTTGGCCTCGGTCATTCCATCAGGTCTGGCCTGAGAATATGGGAGCTGGAGTTGGTGTGAGTTGGCTGGATAAATAGGGTGGTCAGTAGGATTTTAAACTTCTGAGTCGGGTAGAAGGGAAAATGAAAGTAACAGGGAATATGGCATTAAATGGAAAGATAAGCAGCAGCATAGCATATGTGCAGTTGGGTTTAAGCTTGAGGCAGACTAGGAATGCAGCAAAAAGGAAGGAGAACTTAGGACATCTTATGATTTCCATTATCTCTAATAATGATAAGAAAGTTAGCATAAGGCACTTTACCTGAATGCTCATAGTATTCGTAACAAAGAAGATGAATTAACTGCACAAATCATCGAGAATGATTATGATGTGGTAGGCATCACAGAGACATGGTTGTAGGGGGTTCAGGACTGGCAGTTAAATATCTAAGGACCTACAACTTATCGAAAAGACAGAGAGATGGGCAGAGGGGGTGGGGTTGCCTTGTTAGTTAAGAATAAATGAAATTAAATCTATGGCACTGAATGACATGGGGTCAGATGATGTGGAGTCTGTGTGGTAGAGTTGAGGAACCACAAAGGCAAAAAAACCATAATGGGAGTTATGTACAGACCGTGTAAAAACAATGACTGCAGATGCTGAAAACCAAATACTGGATTAGTGGTGCTGGAAGAGCACAGCAGTTCAGGCAGCATCCAACAAACAGCGAAATCGACGTTTCGGACAAAAGCCCTTCATCAGGAATAAAGGCAGTGAGCCTGAAGCGTGGAGAGATAAGCTAGAGGAGGGTGGGGGTGGGGAGAGAGTAGCATAGAGTACAATGGGTGAGTGGGGGAGGAGATGAAGGTGATAGGTCAAGGAGGAGAGGGTGGAGTGGATAGGTGGAAAAGAAGATAGGCAGGTGGGACACGTCCGGACAAGTCAAGAAGACAGTGCTGAGCTGGAAGTTTGAAACTAGGATGAGGTGGGGGAAGGGGAAATGAGGAAGCTGTTGAAGTCCACATTGATGCCCTGGGGTTGAAGTGTTCCAAGGCGGAAGATGAGGCGTTCTTCCTCCAGGCGTCTGGTGGTGAGGAAGTGGCGGTGAAGGAGGCCCAGGGCCTCCATGTCCTCGGCAGAGTGGGAGGGGGAGTTGAAATGTTGGGTCACGGGCGGTTTGGTTGATTGGTGCGGGTGTCTCGGAGATGTTCCCTAAAGCGCTCTGCTAGGAGGCGCCCAGTCTCCCCAATATAGAGGAGACCACATCAGGAGCAACGGATACAATAAATGATATTGGTGGATGTGCAGGTAAAACTTTGATGGATGTGGAAAGCTCCTTTAGGGCCTTGGATAGAGGTGAGGGAGGAGGTGTGGGCACAGGTTATACAGTTTCTGCAGTGGCAGGGGAAAGTGCCAGAATGGGAGGGTGGGTCGTAGTGGGATGTAGACCTGACCAGGTAGTCACGGAGGGAACGGTCTTTGCGGAAGGCGGAAAGGGGTGGGGAGGGAAATATATCCCTGGTGGTGGGGTCTTTTTGGAGGTGGCGGAAATGTCGGCAGATGATTTGGGTTATGCGAAGGTTGGTAGGGTGGAAGGTGAGCACCAGGGGCGTTCTGTCCTTGTTACGGTTGGAGGGGTGGGGTCTGAGGGCGGAGATGTGGGATGTGGACGAGATGTGTTGGAGGGCATCTTTAACCACGTGGGAAGGGAAATTGCGGTCTCTAAAGAAGGAGGCCATCTGGTGTGTTCTATGGTGGAACTGGTCCTCCTGGGAGCAGATATGGCGGATGCGGAGAAATTGGGAATACGGGATGGCATTTTTGCAAGAGATAGGGTGGGAAGAGGTGTAATCCAGGTAGCTATGGGAGTCGGTGGGTTTGTAAAAAATGTCAGTGTCAAGTCGGTCGTCACTAATGGAGATGGAGAGGTCCAGGAAGGGGAGCGAGGTGTCAGAGATGGTCCAGGTAAATTTAAGGTCAGGGTGGAATGTGTTGGTGAAGTTGATGAATTGCTCAACCTCCTCGCGGGAGCACGAGGTGGCGCCAATGCAGTCATCAATGTAGCGGAGGAAGAGGTGGGGAGTGGTACCGGTGTAATTACGGAAGATCAACTGTTCTACATAGCCAACAAAGAGACAGGGATAGCTGGGGCCCATACGTGTGCCCATGGCTACGCCTTTGGTCTGGAGGAAGTGGGAGGATTCAAAGGATAAATTGTTAAGGGTGAGGACCAGTTCGGCCAAACGAATGAGAGTGTCAGTGGAAGGGTACTGTTGGGGACGTCTGGAGAGGAAAAAACGGAGGGCTTGGAGGCCCTGGTCATGGCGGATGGAGGTGTAGAGGGATTGGATATCCATGGTGAAGATGAGGCGTTGGGGGCCGGGGAAACGGAAGTCTTGGAGGAGGTGGAGGGCGTGGGTGGTGTCTCGAACGTATGTGGGGAGTTCCTGGACTAGGGGGGATTCCTGATGAAGGGCTTTTGTCCGAAACGTTGATTTCGCTGCTCGTTGGATGCTGCCTGAACTGCTGTGCTCTTCCAGCACCACTAATCCAGTTATGTACAGACCTCCTAACAGTAGTCAGGATCAGGTGTGCAACATGTACTGGGAAATAGATAGGGCATGTCAGAAATCCAAGGTCATGGATTTCATGCGGGACTTCAATATGCAGGTGGACTGGGTGAATAATGTTGCTGGTGGATCCAAAGAAAGGGAATTCATGGATTGCTTACAGAATGGCTTTTTTGTAACATTTTGTGATGCCCACAAGTGAGCAGGCTATTCTGGACTTAGTGCTATGTAATAAGCCAGGCTTTATAAAAGATCTTAAAGTAAGGGAACACTTAGGAAGCAGCGATCATAATATAGTAGAGTTCAGTCTGCAGTTTGAAAGAGAGAAGGCAAAATCTGACATAATGGTGTTATAGTTAAATAAAAGTAATTACTGATGCATGAGAGATGAACTGACAAAAAAATGACTGGAAGCAGAGCCCAGTGGGGAAGACAGTAGAGCAACAATGGCAGGAGTTTCTGGGTGTAATTGAGGACACAGTACAGAGGTTCATCCCAAAGAAAAAAAAGATTATCCGGGAGGGGATGAGACAGTCATGGCTGACAAAGGAAGTCAGGAAATGTATCAAAGAAAAAGAGAGAGCCTATAAAGTGGCCAAGAGCACTGGGAAATCAGAAGATTGGGAAAGCTCCAAACCAAACAGAAGACAACTAAGAGAGAAGTAAGGAAGGAGAGCACCAAATATGAAGGTAAGCTAGCCAGTAATATTAGAAATGATAGTAAAAGTTTCTTTCAATACATAAGAAACAAATGAGAGGCAAAAGTGGACATTGGGCCACTTCAAACTGATGCTGGAAGGCTCGTAATGGGAGATAAGGAAATAGCTTAATAAATACTTTGTGTCCGTCTTCACAGTGGAAGACATGAGTAATATCCCAACAATTAAGGAGAGTCGGGGGCAGAGTTGAGTATGGTAGCCATTACAAAAGAGAAAGTGCTAGAAAGGCTAAAAAGTCTAAACATTGATAAATCGCCTGGCCCCGATGGGCTACACCCTATAGTTCTGAGGGAGGTGGCTGAGGAAATAGCGGAGGCGCTGACTGTGATCTTTCAAATATCACCGGAGTCAGGGAAAGTCCCAGATGATTGAAAAATCGCTGTTGTAACCCCTTGTTCAAGAAAGGATTAAGGCAAAAGATGGAAAATTATAGGCCAATTAGCCTAACCTCGATTGTTGGTAAAATTCTAGAATCCATCATTAAGGATGAGGTTTCTAAATTCTTGGAAGTGCAGGGTTGGATTAGACCAAGTCAGCATGGATTTAGTAAGGGGAGGTCATAACTGACAAACCTGTTTGAATTCTTTGAAGAGGTAACAAGTAAGTTAGTCGAGGGAAACCAGTAGATGTTATCTAACTAGACTTCCAAAAGGCCTTTGATAAGGTGGCTTATGGGAGGCTGCTGAGTGAGGTGAGGGCCCATGGTGTTTGAGGTCAGCTATTGGCATGGATTGACGATTGGCTGTCTGACAGAAGGCAGAGAGTTGGGATAAAAGGTTCTTTTTCAGAACGGCAGCCGGTGACGAGCGGTGTCCCACAGGGTTCAGTGTTGGGGCTGCAGCTGTTCACGTTGTATATTAATGATCTGGATGAAGAGACTGGGGGCATTCTGGTGAAGTTTGCCAATGATACAAAGTTAGGTGGACAGGCAGGTAGTACTGAGGAGGTGGAGGGGCTGCAGAAAGATTTAGACAGTTTAGGGGAGTGGTCCAGGAAATGGCTGATGAAATTCAATGTGAGCAAGTGTGTGGGCTTGCCCTTTGGAAAAAAGAATACAGATATGGACTATTTACTAAATGGTGAGAAAATTCATAAAGTTGAAGTACAATGAAATCTCGGAGTGCTGGGCCAGGATTCTCTGAAGGTTAACTTGAGTCATGATTAAGAAGGCCAATGTAATGTTGTCATTTATCTCAAGAGGGTTGGAGTATAAAAGCAGTGATGTGCTTCTGAGACTTTATAAAGCTCTAGTTGGGCTCCAATTTTGGGCCCCAGACCTCAGTAAGGACATACTGGTACTGGAGCATGTCCAACTGAGATTCACACGGATGATCCCTGGAATGGTATGCCCAACACACAATGAATGGCTGAGGATCCTGGGATTGCATTTATTAGAGTTTAGAAGGTCGAGAGGAGATCTAATAGAAACTTACAAGAAAGGGTGAACGCTGGGAAGTTGTTTCTGTCAGGTGAGGATACTGGGACCCGTGGGCACAGCCTTAGAATTAGAGAGGGTCAATTTGAAACAGAAATGAGGAGACATTTCTTCAGTCAGAAAGTGGTGGGCCTTGGAGTTCATTGCCACGGAGCGCAGTGGAGGCCGGGACGTTAAATGTCTTTAAGGCAGAGATTGACAAATTCTTGATCTCACAAGGAATTCGGGGCTATGGGGAGAGTGCGAGTAAGTGGAGTTGAAATGAAGTCAGCTATGATTAAATGGCAGAGTGGACTCGATGGGCCAAATGGCCTTCCACTCCTATGTCTTATTGTCTTATGTTATGGTAGATAGACAGGAGGCTGGAAGAACACAGCAAGCCAGGTAGCATCAGTAGGTGGAGAAGTCGACATTTCAGGTGCTGCGTGGCTTGCCGTGTTTTACCAGCCTCCTGCCTGTCTACTTTGGATTCCAGCAGTTTATTTTTGTCTCTATGTTGTGTTATGGGTCAGGCTTCTTTCTGGTACATCAGCTCATCCACTAACTTTCCTTCTGGAAAAGAGAGTGGCACAAATTGTCACTTGATCCTATATCCTTGAAGCTTCCTGTTGGAGTGGAGCTTCTCTACAGGTTGAGCAGGAAACTGGTCAAGCAGCCTGTGTGGCCTCCAGTCCAGAAACAAGGTCATCTCCATCCTAACCTCTATTATCGAGCACCAAAACACTGACTAACTTGCACGACCCACACTCAGAGACAAAGTTCCAAACCATTGTCATAGAGGTCAGATGAGGGAATGGGCCTTAGATAAACACTGGGAAGACAATGCTCTTTAACCAGCTAGCGTCCATCTTGTAATACCATCCTTGAAGTAGATTAACAGCAATGTACTGGACAATGTGGATTAATTGTCAGACCTTGTGAGCTACCTTTCAGTGATAATAAAATTCAACTTCACCTCTCTTGTGTCAACCCAGCCTTTGGCCATCTGAGAAAGATAGTGGTGTAATTGGCACATTTGTGGGCATCAGAGATATGGACAATGTACAGCAGACGTCTGAAGTGAGAAGACATTTCTTCAGCCAGAGAGTGGAGGGCCTGTAGAATTCATTGCCACGGAGTCCAGTGGAGGCCGGGACGTTAAATGTCTTCAAGGCAGAGATTGATAAATTTTTGATCTTGCGACGAATTAAGGGCTCCGGGGAGATTGCAGATGAGTTGAGTTGAAATGCCCATCAGCCATGATTAAATGGTGAAGTGGACTCAATGGGCTGAATGGCCTTACTTCCATTCCTATGTCTTATGGTCTTAGGGTCTTATGGGTGGGGTCATGGGTCCGCTGCCACAGGAAAGAAACTTGGCAAGCTATTGCCCCAGTTTCAATGGGTGTATGAGCATTCCTGTCATGGTCACCTGATATGCCAGGGCTTGGGAGCAAAGGTCAGAAGCTGCTGTTTTGGATGTGGACCTTGGGAGATGCCAATTCTATGGGGTTTTAGAGGGAGGGTTGGCAGGAAGGAGATTTGGATATCTGTGGGCGTAAGAGATAGAGACTGGAAGCCATTGACTGAGGAGTGTTCACTGCCACCTTCCATCGTACTGAGAATCAAAATTATGCAGTGGAAAGAAAATGGAGAAGAAAATTGGTGAGCTAAATCACCTGATCCATTAGAGAGGGGTCTGCAGCACTGTTCATGGATCTGTGTGTAATGTTCTATGTAAAAACAATGACTGCTGATGCTGGAAACCAGATTCTGGATTAGAGTGGTGCTGGAAAAGCACAGCAGGTCAGGCAGCATCTGAGGAGCAGGAAAATCAACATTTCGGGCAAAAGCCCTTCATCAGGAATACAGGCAGAGTGCCTGAAGGGTGGAGAGATAAATGAGAGGAGGGTGGGGGTGGGGAGAAAGTAGCATAGAGTACAATAGGTGAGTGGGGGTGGGGATGAAGGTGATAGGTCAGGGAGGAGGGTGGGGGAAGGTAGCAAAGAGTACAATGGGTGGATGGGGTTGGTATGAAGGTGATAGGTCAGAGACGAGGGTGGAGTGGATAGGTGGAAAAGAAGATAAGCAGGTAGGACAGGTCATGGGGACAGTGTTGAGCTGGCAGTTTGGAACTGGAGTAAGGTGGGAGGAGGGGAAATGAGGAAGCTGGTGAAGTCCACCTTGATGCCCTGGGGTTGATGTGTTCCAAGGCGGAAAATGAAGCGTTCTTCCTCCAGGCGTCAGGTGGTGAGGGAGCGGCGGTGAAGGAGACCCAGGACCTCCATGTCCTCGGCAGAGTGGGAGGGGGAGTTGAAATGTTGGGCCACAGGGCGGTATGGTTGATTGGTGCAGGTGTCCTGGAGATGTTCCCTAAAGCACACTGCTAGGAGGTGTCCAGTCTCCCCAATGTAGAGGAGACTGCATTGGGAGCAACGGATACAATAAATTAATTCGGTGGATGTGCAGGTAAAACTTTGATGGATGTGGAAGGCTCTTTTCGGGCTCTGGATGGAGGTGAGGGAGGAGGTGTGGGCACAGGTTTTGAAATTTCTGTGGTGGCAGGGGAAGGTGCCAGGACAGGAGGGTAGATTGTTGGGGGGGTGTAGACCTGACCAGGTAGTCACGGAGGGAACGGTCTTTGCGGAAGGCGGAAAGGGGTGGGGAGGGAAATATATCCCTGGTGGTGGGGTCTTTTTGGAGGTGGCGGAAATGTCGGTGGATGATTTGGTTGATGCGAAGGTTTGTAGGGTGGAAGGTGAGCACCAGGGGCGTTCTGTCCTTGTTATGGTTGGAGGGGTGGGGTCTGAGGGCGGAGGTGCGGGATGGGTGGACGAGATGTGTTGGAGGGCATCTTTAACCACGCGGGAAGGGAAATTGTGGTCTCTAAAGAAGGAGGCCATCTGGTGTGTTTTGTGGTGGAACTGGTCCTCCTGGGAGCAGATACGGCAGAGGCGGAGGAATTGGGAATACGGGATGGCATTTTTGCAGGAGGTAGGGTGGGAAGAGGTGTAGTCCAGGTAGCTGTGGGAGTCGGTGGGTTTGTAAAAGATGTCGGTGTCAAGTCGGTGGTCATTAATGGAGATGGAGAGGTCCAGGAAGGGGAGGGAGGTGTCAGAGATGGTCCAGGTAAATTTAAGGTCAGGGTGGAATGTGTTGGTGAAGTTGATGAATTGCTCAATCTCCTCGTGGGAGCATGAGGTGGTGCCAATGCAGTCATCAATGTAGCGGAGGAAGAGGTGGGGAGTGGTGCTGGTGTAATTACGGAAGATGGACTGTTCTACGTAGCCAACAAAGAGACAGGCATACCTGGGGCCTATATGGGTGCCCATGGCTACCCCTTTGGTCTGGAGGAAGTGGGAGGATTCGAAGGAGAAATTGTTAAGGGTGAGGACCAGTTCGGCCAAACGAATGAGAGTGTCAGTAGATGGGTACTGTTGGGGACGTCAGGAGAGGAAGAAACGGAGGGCTTGGAGGCCCTGGTCATGGCGGATGGAGGTATAGAGGGATTGGATATCCATGGTGAAGATGAGGCATTGGAGGACGGGGAAACGGAAGTCTTGGAGGAGGTGGAGGGCGTGGGTGGTGTCTTGAACATATGTGGGGAATTCCTGGACTGGGGGTATAGAACAGTGTTGAGGTATTAGTGTGTGAAATTTCTTTTACACTTGGGTGCAGTAAATTAACAAGGACAAGCAACATACTTCTAGCAGCTGTGATATGGTGGTTCAGTGCTTAGCGCTGCTGCCTCACAGCACCAGGGACCCGGGTTCAACTCCCGCCTCAGGCAACTGTCTGTGCGGAGTTTGCACACTCTCCCCGTGTCTGCATGGGTTTCCTCTGGATGCTCTGATTTCCTCCCACAGTCCAAAGATGTGCAAGTTAAGTGAATTGGCCATGCTAAATTGCCCGTAGCGTTAGGTGAATCAGTCAGGGGTAAAATGTTGGGGAATGGATCTGGGTTGATTGCTCTTTGGAGGGTGGGTGTGGACTTGTTGGGCTGAAGGGCCTGTTTTCACACTGTAAGGGATCTAATCTTGTAATGTGGTCTAGCCATTTTAGAAAAGCATATTAGACATCTAAACAAAATATATACTATAATTACAGTGTGCAAAATTAAGCCTCTAAATATGATGCTATATAGATCCCCTTTAATATTTTCAAAACATTACATTGCTATGCCTGTACAAGCCAGATGGATTGCACCTAAACAGAACCAGGATTTAGTTCCTTGTGGGGCATTTCACTAGTTCTTTGGGGAGGGTGTGGTTTTATCTAATTTGGCAGGAGACAATATTAGAGAGCAATGCCGAGGGCACAAAATGCTGGGAGTGGCCGAGCACAATGAGAGGGAAAGTCAGAGTAAGGAAGAAAGTAATGAGGATTAAATCCCTGCCTGCATGTGAACTTATGGAGTATGCAAGAACACTGAAGAAGCTAGATTCGAAGTAATAGAAGCACTGGCAATGATCTTTCAATCTTCCCTAGATTTAGGGGTGGTGCTCAAAGACTGGAGAATTACAATTATAGCAACCTTGCTGAAAAGAAAGATTTTAAAGATACGCCCAGCAATTACAGACCAGCTTAATTTAACATTGGTCATGGGTAAAATGCAATTATTCAGGATAAAATGAATAGTCACATGGACAATGTGGGTTGAATGGAAGACTCAATGTGGATTTGTTAATATATGATCTGCATTTTAGTGTGAAGGGGACAATTTCAAAATTTGGTGGATGGCACAAAAGTGGAGAGCACTGTAAACTATGAGTGCAGAACTACAAAAAGACATAGGTCAGTTGATGGTGTGGACAGATAGGTGGCAGATGAATTCAATGTGAGAAGTGTGAGATGATACATTTTGATACAATGGACTTGGAGAGACAGAATGGGATAAAGGACACTACTCTAAAGGGTGTGCAACAGCAGAAGGACCTGAGTGTGTGTGTCCAAATGTCACTAAAGAGGCAAGACAAGAAAGAGAGAGCTGTGAATAAAGTATAGAGTATACTGTGCTTCATTAATACTGGCACAGAGTGCAATAGCAAAGAGGTTACACTGAACATTAGATTAGATTAGATTCCCTACAGTGTGGAAACAGGCCCTTCGGCCCAACAAGTCCACATTGACCCTCCGAAGAGCAACCCACCTAGACCCATTCCCCTACACCTAACACTACACGCAATTTAGCATGGCCAGTTCACATAACCTGCACATCTTTGGACTGTGGGAGGAAACCGGAGCACCCGGAGGAAACCCACGCAGACACGGGGAGAGTGTGCAAACTCCACACAGACAGTTGCTCAAGGTGGAGGATTGTATACAATTCTGGAGGGAATGCAAAAGAGTTTTGCAAGAAATGTTCCAGGGATGAGAGCTTTTAGTAATGAGCAAAGATTGGAGAAATTGGGACTGTTTTCCTTGGAGAGGAGAGTTCTAAGAGGAGGTTTGATAGAAGTTTTCCAAATCATGTGCAGTCTGAACAGAATGAATAGGGAGGAAATGTTCCTGCTCATAAACAGTTGAGAACCAAGTCGCACAGATATAAAGCAAAAGCAGCAATGCAAAGTGAAAGAAAAGCTTGTTCAAACAGATGAGGGATGGAAAGTCCTGCCTGGAAATGTGGTCAAGGTAGGTTCATGAGTGATTATTTAATTCGAAACTATGTACCGGGTTACGGTAAAACGACAGGAGATTGGCACTGAGTCAAAATGCACAGAGAGCAGGTGCAGCCAGGTCAAATGGGCTCCTCTTGCATCATAACAAATTTGCGACTTTGCTATTGTATATTGTCGTGTGAATTTAACAATAAAACTTGAAAGTTTAAGGAGACATAGTTACATTTAAGTACGTAGACTAATTGTCAGTTTGATATTAACATCGGTTTTGGAAATTCAAGTGGTCAGATGTTGGTAAAAAGTTTTGAATCACTAGCTATTTGCTATTCTATATCATGTGTGGATGATATTTCTTTGAAGTACAATATTTATTCCATCACTATCTATATCACATTTTTATCAAAGCCTTTTATCCAGGTTAGGTTTGGTCCTGGAATAAACATTATAATCAATGGTTTGTGATGCAGTAGTTTGATCAGACAATGGAGGTGCTGTGATTTCACACTGCGTGTTAAAGATTTCAAATAGATATGCCTTCAACAGCAAAGTCTTTCACAGTGACTTTTTGATGTGCTGAGTAGAATATTACAAAGTTGATCTGTTAACAGGCACAAGTTGCTATAGTTACAGTTAGGACTCATTACTGAGTACAGATCAACAGTGATTGGATTTTTTTTAACTTAACTATTAGTTAACTGGGAAGCTTAGTTTCCATTGACTTTGCTACCCTGTGTTGCATAAAATAAATTCCACAGCCTCTGTACGTGTAATAACAACTACTGGCTAATATAATATCATTTCCTTAGGGTAATGTGGTAGCCATTCTAAGACGTAGCAATATTACCATAAAGAAAATATAAGCAAGTTGATCAAAATGTTGCAACAAGTAAACCCTTGGTGTTTCTAGAGAACAACACAAAGCAGATATTGTTTAATTTCAGCTTTCAATTTGGCCATTGGGGTACACATGCTTGATTTTTTTCTGTTTGCAGTGTGGAGCTAATTTTCTGCTGCTGCCTAAACTCCCCATGTAGTACAATTTAAAAGGCACAATGATCAACTTTGAAGAAGTTTAATGAGAATGCATGCATTAACAAACTGAGACTGAAAAAGTCAACTTTTCCATTGCCTTATTTCCATAGCTCCAGCAGGACTGGGTTGCTTGGAATAATTTAGACATTTGGCTAGTAGCCAGATGCACTGTCTCAAAGGGATGGTACTTGTCTTGAAAAGAATACATTCTGAAGAAACACCTTCCAGTGGCATGATGGGAAGTGGGGGTCATCAATGATGGCACCAGAGCCAGGCTGCTTAAAGGACAATGTGGCCTGTATTCTAGACAACAAGGCTATACATTTTAATTAAATTGTCTTGCATCATTTTCAGGAGCATTAGGAGCCACAAGGCAGACAGGACTTAATTGGCACCCCATTCCAGGAGATGTGAGCTGGACGCAATGATCATTTATAAGCTGTAAATTTGTTGATGCTTGAAAGGCTAGCAGTTGGTTTCTGTGGTGAAAGGCAAATGCAGCTTCTGTTTGTTTGTTTTCTGTTTGCTATTGCTGTTGTTGAATAAAGGTGAAAGCCCTGAAATGTTTGAAGGTTATGTTGCATGTGATGGTTCCACATGAACAATGATAGGATGCTCACCAAAGCAGGCCTGGGCAGGAGGGTAATAGTAACTGAGGCAGGGCTATATGATGGCATGTGGCTAAGGGCAGCTAAGCTATGTTGCCCAGTGCTTAAACAGTGATATGTGTGGGAATGTGAAATTGTATGTGCAATTCCAAGTCAGTTGTGTTACCTGAGTGCATTGTGAAGTGTTGGATTGTGGCTGTGGTCTTTCTACTTTCATGGTGAATGGCAACTCCAGGCTGAGAATGCTTCACTCCTAGCCTTGTTGTCTAGGTATCAGGGATCCCAGGATCTCCACACAGTGGTGAGATTACGCCCTATGGTGAAATGGAGAATAGGACAACGTGAGGGGCTGAGAGGGGGGGGGGGGGGGGGTGCGGGGGCATAGTACTTAGATACTAAGGTGGCTTTGGGACAATAATGTGAGGCATACCATTAGCCCCCTGGAGCTACACTCTCCATATAACATGCCAAGAATGAGACTTGGTTAGAGACAAAAAAGACTATAGATACTGGGTTCCAAGGTAGACAAACAGGAGGCTGGGAGAACACAGCAAACCAGGCAGCATCAGGAAGTGGAGAAGTCAGTGTTTCGGGTGTAACCCTTCTTCAGGACTGGGGGTGGGTGTAGGGGGAGCTTCAGATAAAGGGAGTGGCAGGGGCAGTCTGGACGACACAGAGATGAAACGCACATTGTTCAAAATAGATGGACATCTGGGATGCTTGGGATTGGAATGTCTCCTCATCTGAGCAGATGCGGTGGAGGCAGAGGAATTGGGAGAATGGGGTGGAGTT
This sequence comes from Chiloscyllium punctatum, assembly GCF_047496795.1. NCBI lineage: Eukaryota > Metazoa > Chordata > Chondrichthyes > Orectolobiformes > Hemiscylliidae > Chiloscyllium > Chiloscyllium punctatum. Next base: position 19,105,587 of record NC_092776.1, on the reverse strand, counting down.
CTTGTAGGATAGTGGGTGGGAGGAGGTGTAGTTCAGGTAGTTATGGGAGTCTGTGGGTTTGTAGTAAACCTCCATCTGGAGACTGTTGCTGGAGATGGAAATGGAGAGGTCAAGAAAGGGGAGAGAGGTATCTGAGATGGACCGAGTGAATTTGAGAGCGGGGTGAAAGTTGTGGGCCAAGTCCATGAACTGCTCCAGTTCAGCCTGGGTACAGGATGCTGCACCGATGCAGTCATCAATGTAACAGTGAAAAAGTTGGGGCACAGTGCCTGTGTAGGTACTGAAGAGGGACTGTTCGATATAGCAACAAAGAGGCAGGCATAACTGGGGCCCATCTAGGTGTCCATGGCCATCCCCTTGATTTGGAGGAAATGGGAAGAGTTAAAGGAAAAGCTATTAAGGGTGAGGACCAGTTTGGTGAGGTGGAGGAGGGTATTGGTGGAGGGGAACTGGATGGGTCTGTTGGAGAGGAAGAAGCCACGGGCTTGGAGGCTATGCTTGCGTAGTGTGGACGTGCATAAGGACTGCACGTCCTTAGCCAATTTCCAGTATTGTCTCTGTTTGGAAGATGCTTTGATAATAGCATGTGTGAAATGATACAGAGGAGTACATTCAAAGCAGAAGCACTCACCATTAAAATTCAATCTGACAAGTCCAGAAGATTGATGGTCCATTTGAAGTGTCAATGGTCACCTGTCTGCTCGACACCCATCTAAACGTTCACCAAGATACTTTTTGAATGGAATACCATTTAAAGGCTTTGTACTATCTTTCTGTGTATATGCATAACACTGTGGTCATAAAGTGCCAAATAGCTCGTTTGGCCTTTCTGACAGAAAAGAGGAAAGTAGAGCAGGAATCTAAAATTCCCTTTACAGACATTGGTTCAATTTAACCTCAATCAAGTCAAGGAACTGGCAGGCAGTCCATTCTGAGCCTTTGTTCTGTTTCTTCTGTTCATACCCTGGACTACAACTTTCCAACTGAAGGCACAAGTGTGACTACCTCAAACTGTAGCTAACACAACAGGAATGTGTGGAAAAGAATTAATGTGTATTCTTTCCATGTTTAGAAGTCTGCAGCTGCCTGTTGGAATATTTCTATTGTTGGAGAAAGGGGTTCCCTTTTAAAACCTTGTTCTCTTAGAATTCCTTATTCAGTATTTCCTGTATAGCACGAGACCTTAGTTAACTGTGTCACAGTGGTGACTAGCTTTCCACAAAAGGGCTAATCAGACACCGCTCTTTCCAATTATAAGTGCATTGTATTTGAAAATAAGAAGGTTTTGTTCTTCGATGGAATGAAAACCTTCAAATGGAGATGGGCAGAGGGATAGTAGTCATCTGATGTCACACAGAGCTGTCCCATGGTCACTGACTAAAAAGATTCAGACAACTGATTGACACAACACAGGAACTGGATATCCTAATAAGTGCTCTGAGACAGAGGGTGATCTTCAGAGTTGTCTTCTCCAGATGGAAGATGGATTAGAAGAGGAGGGCGAAGACCCAGGGCAGAGTTCCTAACACCTCCACTACAAAATGGGATGTTGCCTTCACAACCTTTTTAATGAGACCAACACATTCCATACCAACAGCCTATTTGTCCTCTGGTATTGGTGAACCATCCCCAAGTTTTACAATTGTGCACTTTGTCTAACTCACTCGCAAATCATATCCAAACTGCTGTTCCTTAGCAAACTCAATAAGCTATGATAAAATTGCTACAAATCATTGACTGATAATATGAGGTAAATGTGATCATGAATCCCAACATCAACACAATCTGGGAATGTGTCTAACCTCTATTCATCATCATCATTATTAGCTTTCTGTCATTTATAAATGTACAGTTAATATCAGATATTTATACCTCAAGAGGCCATGAGTTCACTTCCCAATGTGCTTATAGATCAGGATATAATGAAGACTGAAAAGCTGCTGTCACTAAATTTACTTTGGATACAGTCTGTAAAGTGTTGATCTACAGTTTCAAGATGTCCCATGGAAAAAAAACCCTTAGTAATTATGAAGGATTCTTTCTTTCATCTGTACTGAACATAAAATAGAAAGAGTTTCAATTATGTACAGCCTTTCATTGCAGCAAGATACTTAAGTGTTTTGAAGCCAACAGCATAACTCTGAGCTGTCAGCATTGCTGTAATGCAAGACCACAAATCCTGACTAACAACAATGATCACAGTCATATTATCTGGTTTTATGATGTTGAATGAGGGGTAAATCCTGGCCAGGAGACTGGGGAGAACCACCTTTTTTTATCCTTGTGATGATGTTGTGAAATCGTATATATTCACCCGAGGGACCAAGTGGGACCTAATTTTCAGATCTCATATCAAAGTCATGTCAACCTAGATTCTTCTGTTCATACCCTGGACTACAACCTTCCAAATGAAGGCACGAGTGTGACTACCTCGAGCTGTAGCTAACACAACAGGAATGTGTGGAAAAGAATGAATGTGGGATTCTTTCCATGTTTAAAATTGTGAATGCCTAATCCCATTGACTCTCTCTCACTCTGCCTGCGTTCATCTGACTCTATGTTTTTGTCCACCACCAACAATTATGTCATCGACATTGACAAAACTCAGCTATAATAAACCTTAACTTTGTACTTTTTTGTATTATGTGATTATACTCAAGCGCTTGTATCATTTCCTGGTACCTTAGAGTTGACCCTATCAGGTTTCTCACTGTCTCTAACCCATGTCCAAATAGGGCTGATCCATTGACAGTGGTTGCTGGGAAAACTGAAAGCCTGGTTGGCAGCTGGCAATTGGCACAGACTAAACATCTATTGTTGGATCTGTTAACAGGGAAAGATTTCATGATCACTGTCAAGTTAACTATGGGATATGACTCTAGTTTACGGAGCTCTTCCTGGTGACAGTGGAAAAGAGCATGTAAACAACACCTTATATCATGGCGTCTAGACTTACTCACTAATCCATTACCTGTACTGCCTTCCTCAACCTCAATAATAAAAACATACCAAAGAAAATAAGAATTGGATGATATTGATGTAGTTGTTGCACATTTAAAGCAACTCATTTGCAGTTCAGCACCACCTCATGTGTAGCCCCCCTCCCAGGGGATTTGCTCGTCTGGCTGTTTGTGAATCTCCATTTACAGCTTGCTGGTAGAAAAGGGATGAGGGACCAAATAATGAGAAATGCTTGACATGAAACAAAAAGTGAATAGCCCCGAGTTAGTTTGCATGTTGACCACTCAATTCTGAGATATCAGTACAGAATCTATTTGAGTATTTTATTTACTTGATCACTTTGTAATGAAAAATGGTGACCTCCATTCTATTCATGGTATCCCTACATACTGTCCATGGTTCTATTGTTTTTAGTTACATTGTCAATATTATTGGCACGGTGGCACAGTGGTTAGCACTGCTGCCTCACAGCGCCAGAGATCCGGGTTCAATTCCCGCCTCAGGCGACTCTCTGTGTGGAGTTTGCACATTCTCCCCGTGTCTGCGTGGGTTTCCTCCGGGTGCTCCGGTTTCCTCCCACACTCCAAAGATGTGCAGGTCAGGTGAATTGGCCATACTAAATTGCCTGTAGTGTTAGGTAAGGGGTAGATGTAGGGGTATGGGTGGGTTACGCTTCGGCGGGGCGGTGTGGAACTTGTTGGGCTGAAGGGCCTGTTTCCACACTGTAAGTAATCTAATCTATATGATACAGCCTGAGCAAGTCTCTATCATTTTCCCAGCATTGCGCTTTCAGATTAGCTCTTACTGCATTGAGAAAACTACATAATTTTACAATTTATCGGATGACGTTTCATGTGATGATTCTTTTTGCGTGCATTTTGATTGCTTGATGCACATATGCACACAGACTCGCACAAATTGTTATATACCAATTTGTAGGTACAGTATCTGAAATCCAGCTGTCTGAAAACCAGGATTGTGTAAAATCAGACCTCTTTGATGTTGAGTTACATCAGTGTTGACTTGCCTGTTCCTGGCTGTCCAAAATAACAGACACACACATTGACACACATGTGCACAGTACATGCACATACACATTCAAATATTCATGCACACATACATTCTAAGGCAGATGTTTGTATGCAATATTGGTAAAGGCATCAAAGCAAGCTCCCATGGCCTGTGCCTTTGCCTTTGCCTTTATATCCATCAATGAATGTCCCGATGCTTATTTTATGCTCCATCTCCCTTCAACTGGTGTGTCCTGAATGTAACCATTAAGGAAGACTCAGAGCTTAAGCAAAAGTCTTTAAAGGCAGCCTCTATCAAAAGAAGGTCAAAAAATGTGTTTGAATACAAAGCCATGAAGGAAGGTATTAAAGACATTGGAGGCTCTTTGCCCCAGTTTTGAGTCTTACTTTCTCTTTCTTTCTGATATCAGGAGCCCCTATTTCCTTGCAATTTCTGCCTTCTAACAATTACTACAGGGTCACAGTGGTCTTAATTAAAATAGTCTTCGCTGAGGTATGTGGGGATATTGAGCAGGAGTTTGCAGTTTGCTGGTTTTATGTCAGGTCTGACCATAGGTTTCACATTCAGCATCTGGAAAGCATGAAATCTGTCATGTTTATGGTTCTGAGAAAATCACAATTTGGACGTTAGACCTGCATACATGAATATGTACATGCATACATACATGGACATAGGATGCTGAATCAACTTGACACAATTGGGAGTCAGGAAGAAAACTCTCCAGTGGTTGGAGCCATACCTAGCACAAAGCAAGGTACTTGTGGTAATTAGAGACCAATCATCTCAGTCCCAAGACATTGTGGTGGAGGTTTCTCAGGCCACAACAGCTGCAGCAATGACCTTCCCTCCATCATCAGACTGGAAATGGGAATGTTTACTGATGATTGCAAAGTGATTCACTAACATTCACTACTCCTTAGGCAATTATGTTCCATGAGAATGAATTTAACCATAACCATTTGATATTCAATGAAACTATTATCTTTTAGTCCCCTGCCATCAACATTCTGGGGACTGCAATCAACTATAAACTGAACTAGGCAGGTCAGAGGCTAGGAATTCTGTATTGAATAATTTAACTCCTGACCCCCTGAAACCTGTCCACCATCTACAATGCATGAGTTTAATAGAGTCATTGAATTATACAGCAGACAAAGATACACTATAATCCAACCAGTCCATGCCATAGATGATCCCAAACTACGCTAGTCCCATTGTATCCGTTGCTCCCGATGTGGTCTCCTCTACATTGGGGAGACTGGGCGCCTCCTAGCAGAGCGCTTTAGGGAACATCTCCGAGACACCCGCACCAATCAACCAAACCGCCCCGTGGCCCAACATTTCAACTCCCCCTCCCACTCTGCCGAGGACATGGAGGTCCTGGGCCTCCTTCACCGCCGCTCCCTCACCACCAGACGCCTGGAGGAAGAATGCCTCATCTTCCGCCTCGGAACACTTCAACCCCAGGGCATCAATGTGGACTTCAACAGCTTCCTCATTTCCCCTTCCCCCACCTCATCCTAGTTTCAAACTTCCAGCTCAGTTACTGTCTCCTTGACTTGTCCGACCTGCCTATCTTCTTTTCCACCTATCCACTCCACCCTCTCCTCCTTGACCTATCACCTTCATCTCCTCCCCCACTCACCCATTGTACTCTATGCTACTCTCTCCCCACCCCCACCCTCCTCTAGCTTATCTCTCCATGCTTCAGGCTCACTGCCTTTATTCCTGATGAAGGGCTTTTGCCCGAAACGTTGATTTCGCTGCTCGTTGGATGCTGCCTGAACTGCTGTGCTCTTCCAGCACCACTAATCCAGTATTTGATTTTCAGCATCTGCAGTCATTGTTTTTACCCACCTGCATACCCTATCCCTCCGAACATTTCTTATTCATGTACTTATGAAAATATCTATTAAATGTTGTAACAGTACCTGCTTCCACCACTTCCCCTGGAAGTTCATTCCAGACGCTCACCATTCTCTGTGTAAAAAAAATTGCCTCTCATGTCTTTTTTTAAATCTTTCTCCTCTCACCTTAAAAATATACCTCCTAGTCTTGAAATCAACACCCCATCCCCACAGGGAAAAGACATTTGCCATTCACCTTATCTATACCCCTCATTATTTCCTAAGCCTCTATAAGGTCAGCTCTCAACCTCCTACGCTTCAGTGAAAAAAGTCCCAGCCTATAACTCAAACCCTCCACTCCCCGCAACATCCTGGTAAATCTCTTCCTATAACAGGGAGGCCAGAACTGGACACAGTACTCCAGAAGAGGCCTCGCCAACATCCTGTACAACTTCAACATGACGTCCCAACTCCGATACTCAAAGGTCTGAACAATGAAGGCAAGCGTGTGAAATACTTTCTCAACCACCCTATCTGTATGTGATGTAAACATCAAAGAATTATGTCCCTGAATTACTAGGCCTCTCTGTTCTACAACACTACACAAGGCCCTGCTTTTAACTGTAGAGGTCTTACCTTTGTTCATTTTACCAGAATGCGAAACCTCATATTATCTAAATTAAGCTCCACCTGCCACTCCTCAGCCCATTGACCCAATTGATCAAGATCTCTTTGTAATCTTAGATAACCTTCTTCATTGTCCACTATACCACCAATCTTGGTGTCATCTGTAAACTTAATAACTTATATTTGATAGAATGCTCTCTGCTTGCCTGGCTGAGTGCAGCTCCACAAACACTCACACCACCCAAGACAATGTCTTGCTTGATACCTAGTCAACCATTTTAAGCATTCAGTCCCTCCATCACCAGCACACACTGGCAATTATCTGTACATGATATTTAACACAGCTCAGTGAGAGCACCTTCCAAATTCACTTCATCCACCACCTAGAGGAAGCCTGTCCAACCTTTTAGTATGGGGAGGGGCTATATTTCTACTTTTGTCTTACTCAGGAGAGAATGGGTGATGCAGTATTAAGCAATTTTCAGAGAGAAGAGGTTTAACAGAGAAAAGTTGAATTTAAAAATAATTAATAACATTTAATGAAGGAAAAAAAAGATATGAAGTACTGGTATCACCATTGTGGCTCATAGCTGGATCAGCTGCTTAAATTGGCATCAAACATTTGATAGTAAATGATTGTTGCTGCTAATTGCTGTTATGTCTTTGTTTAAGTATGGCTTCATTTAGGATTATTTCTTCATAAAGGAGAAATTTATTAATAATAACATCACTCCAGTTTGTTAGTCCAATAGCCAAGGAAACATCCTGAATAAACAGGTTAATGGTCTCCCATTACAGTCCCTTTGTGGTTATACCTTTATCTGTAATTAGGTGGTGAAATAAGGCTATAGAAGAGGACTATATTCAGCATTCTCATGAGATAACGGCAGCTGATGTTAGGTTTTTAAATAATTCCTTTGTACAACCTAGACAATCCTTTTCAACCCAACTGGCCATGAAGCAGATTCATGATGTACCACAAATGCAGCACAGACAACATGGTGGAAGTCATTTTTTCCAAAAAGAAAAGTTAGGAGGACATTTCCAACAGATGCTTCTTCCTTGATGTACAGTGGACACAAAGAAATTGATTGTAAGATCACAACATCTGAAAGGGAAAAGTGAGCATGTCAGACTTTGTTCCACACTGGAAAACTGAATGCTTTCTCTGTTTGGCATCTTTTCAAAGCTTCAGTTTTTGTGAATGCAAAAAATGTGTTTAGACCACAATCCTGAGTATTCATTAGCTCCATTAGAAGGAACACTACTATTATTTTCAAGGAATTTCAAATTGATATCTGCAAACAAAAAAGCTCTGTAATTTAACCATGCTCCCTTGCTAAAATGAAGTAAAGAATTGCAGGTTCAGAGCTAATGTGGCAGTTAGGTAATGATGAGAAGGCTAAATAGCTCCATTATTAAGTAATATAATATTCCCGATACCATTTATCTGATTTGGGGGGGAAAAAAGTGCTGTCTAAGGCTACCCGGAGTGAGAGTGCTGAAGTAGGTACTGCACATTTTACCAAGTAATTTGCAGAACGGCTTCCGATCTTTAGGCTAATTGGTTTTCTTCTGTTTTGTGACTTTTGTTGATGTTAAAATGCAGATCATTTTAAGCACTCTTTAAACATGTAATGAGCACGTTGTGCTGAACATTAAGTGGAAATTCACCTTACCTATTCAGATCAGATACCATTTAGCCCTCTTAGCCTTTGCACTTAAATCTTGCATAATATTTGCTGTAAAGTCAACACCGTCCATTTCACAGAAACCCCATTTTGATATTAAATGGAATTTCTTGTTGTTGAGTGGAGTTGAAGAAAGGAAGATCAATGCTCCATTATGCAACGTTTCCCTAAAATAATGTTATTGCTTACAAATTGCTTAGGGTGACATGGTAGTGGAGTGGTTAGCACTGCTGACTCTCAGCTTCAAGACCTGGGTTTGATTCCAGCCTTGGGTGACTGTCTGTGTGGAGTTTGCACATTGTCCCTGTGTCTGCATAGGTTTCCACTGGGTGCTCCAGTTTCCTCCCACAGTCTGAAGATTAGATGGATTGGCCATGCTAAATTGTGCCCAGAGATGTGTAGGCTAGGTGGGCTAGCCATGGTAAATATGGAGATAGGGTAACTGGGGATAGTCTTTGGGGGGTCAGTGCAGACCTGATGGACCAAATGGCCTCTTTCCACACTATAGAATTTCTATTCAGATAGAATATCTCTCAGGCTCCTCTTTACGGTGGCTGTAATTAAATAAGTGTTGCTGTCCACCTTCTTTTCCCGCATCTCAAAAGCTTATTTGCCACCTTACATTAGGTTGCTTAGGAAATGAAAGTTTATGCATGCTTCATTTAAAGAGATGTCAAGGTTATTTCTTGCTAAGAATTCACTATTTTTCAGCAAAATATTAGTACACCTGACTTACTGAAGTCATCAATTTCACAAAGTGTTGGTAATTGTGGAGAATCAGAAGTTCCTGGGAAACAAAAACACGGAAATTTATGATTGTTTGGCTTTAATGGTTTTCATATTAAGTCTTACTTCAGTTTTGTCCATTTTGAGCTGTTATATCTTATTTTGATTTGGAGTCCAATTAATCTTAGCAATAGTGACAAAGACAAATTAATCACAATATTAAACAGACTGCAAATTGGCTATCCACGACCTTTTGCACCAATTTAAGCTTTTCAATCTTGAGTGTATTTCTCTATATGAATGATTTACCAACTGGCTTGATTTTATGAATAGAAATGGGGACATTAAAGGGTTGGTGCATGGGTAGTATAGCAATAGTTTAACCTTCTGAGTCTGAGGCTGTGACTTTGGCTACTGTGGTCTGGATCTCATGATATTTGGAAATTGTTATGGTTCTGATTGCCGAGCTGGGAATTTGTGTTGCAGACATTTCGTCCCCTGTCTAGGTGACATCTTCAGCAGTTGGGAGCCTTCTGTGATGTTTCCTCCGGCATTTATAGTGATAAATGCTGGAGGAAAGATCACAGAAATGCTTCACAGGAGGCTCCCAAGCACTGAGGATGTCACCTAGACAGGGGACGAAACGCCTGCAACACAAATTCCCAACTCAGCGAACAGAACCACAACAACGAGCACCAGAGCTACAAATCTGCTCACAAACTTTGAATATTTGGAAATTTGTAACTATCTATTGCTGTCATCTCCCTAGCTGTGGCCCTCACCTCAGCCTTCCTTCCCTCCCAGCCTATTGCTCAATAGCTTGGCATGGATTTTATTGCTCTTATTGTATACTCACAACATTCTTCAATCTTTTAATTTCTCAAATGAAATGTTAGACTGAAATCTATCAAATCCCCATGTCTACCTTTCTACTATTTATTGTGTTGAGAAAGGATTAGCGCATGGTCAACTGCCATTGTTGAACTAATTTGTGTAACAAACTACTACAATCCATTTGGTAAATTACCGAAAATGAACATTGCTGAGGAAAAAGACATGCTATTGAATCATGTGGTCCTGCATCATCAGGACAGAATCACAAGAATACCAAATCTCAAGTGGAGCAACAATTTTATCTGCATGAGAAGATGTTGTTGATGAGTTGGCAAATGGCTTCTGACTGGGAGAAGGACTGCCATGAAGAAGGCACCTGGGAGCAGTTGAATGCCAAGCATTTGTTTAAAGTTAAATCAAAGAAGTTGACTCTTAATGGTTAAAACATTGAGTGGGGGAATGTTCCAGGGAATAGCTGCTTAAAAGTTTTGTTGTTTGGTTGAATGGATGCAATGCTAAGACATTTTTTTTCAGTTTACAAAGGACAGGGCCCAATGAGTGAGTGTGTGTAGTCTCTAGCACATTTAAGTGGGCCACACTGTGATGTCAAATGATAATCTTAACTTTATTTACACCTCCCACCACAACAGAGAGAGCAGCAGGCTGCATCTGTACATTATGTGACACGAAAGCTTCAGGCCCATATTACACAAAAATGATCTTCTTGGAATAATCTCAGAGAAGTCAATGCAATCTTCCTTAAGGGGTACATTTCTACCTCATATCAGCCTCTGCAAGCCTGCTGGAAATTTCTCCACAAGTGTTGGATGGGCTCTTTGTTCCTGGCATAACTGGGTGGAAGCCATAACAAAAGTTAATAAGACCTGGGGTTTTAACTATCCCATAACCTTTAATCTGGACTAATCAGTATATTTTGCACTTGTCCTACCTCTTATCTACATGAAAAGGGTAAAAATGGTCTGTTAGCCTTCCTGAACAATTGCAGAATGTGTAAGAGCTTTGTACTGATAGACTGGTTCACCATGTGCTGATGCTGGAGTTTCATAATTTATCGATTGCTTTGACCTTCACTCTGACTCAACACTGCAATGTTTGACTTATCTCATGGAATCAGTTCGTTTTGTCTCATCAAACCTGTGCTGGGGTCCAGTGTTTGAATCAAATGGTTCAAATGGCAAGTGAACAGTATGCATTTGAGGAAAAAAAAACAAAAGAGCAAGTGCTCGCAACTCAAACAACTATGGTCTAGTAAATTTAGCATTTGTAAATTCAGAAGGATTATGAGGGATTACAGCACATTCCTGTAAAAGAAACAAAGGTAGGATTGTTCTCACTATCCCGGAGTTGAACAATTTTAAACATTAGTCACTATTGAAAGAACTTTCAGTAACCAGCCTGCAGAAATATTTGGTCTCAACTTGCTGCAGGAAGGTAGCTTGTTGCTGTGACAAAAAAATTATAGTTTACATCAGCAAAGTTGTTCTAAAGAATCTGGAAATTACACAGCTGACAGGAAACCGCATAGTTGGCAAGGCCTTTTGATTGTGATCTGTGTGGGGTTATTACTCTTTTTGATGTAGGCTGGTCCTGCTTTTGACTTAAATGAAGGTTTTGAATATATCACAGGGGTATGCCCATGCTTCCCCATCGCCAAGTATGAAGCAAGCAATAATTCTTTTTTTACGAAAAAAAAATCCTTCGTTCGCAAGATGATATGTTTGCGGTTCATTTTCTAAGCAACTCGTTGTCAGAGAACAAACAGGCAATGAGTTCAGTCCACCAACACACATCAAACAATTGGGAAACAGAGTACTGAGGGCAGACAAGGAAGAGTTTCAAGTAATTAGTTTTGTTCTATTCAATAACTTCTATTGAGACAGGCTTTACAAAATCACTTGGCCGCGGTGGATTCAGGAACATTGGAAATCAACACAGTGCAGCCAACGAGGCCAGATCTATTTCCCAATCATTGATTTCAATGGTTGCAAAATAGTGTTGCTTTCTTCCTTCATCATCACTGGCTCATTGCCCTGCAGCATCCTCCCAAATAGCACTGTCAGTGTATCATCAATGAACTACAATGATTCAAGAAGCTATTATCACCACAGATTAGGGATGGGCAGTAATTGATGACTGTGCCAGTGATGTCTGCATCCTGTGAATTAATGAAAAGGCTTAAAGCTCAAAACAATGCACCCAAGTACTCATTTTTATTTAATACCCTAGTTAAGTACTTTTCCTGTTCGAAATACACCTCATATGTTACTTATGTATATATAAAAAACGCTTGATCATTTTAGAAGTAGGTACTTCACTGAAACTGCCAGATGCTAGGAGCACACATTTCAAACTGGGGCCTGAAATTTGGCTTTGGGTTCAGCTCAAACCCATTGGCAAGCTGCCAGTGATTGGTGCACTACCACATGTCGAACGTTATCTCATCCTGAGGCTTTAGGAGAGGAATTCAATACTTGAGAAAAGATGCTTGATCATTATGAGATCATTGTCTGCTAATTCCTTCTGACTACTTCCTCATGTCCAAAGTTGCTCCTTTATCAGAATTCAAAATGTGAGGTAACATTTTCTGAAAGAATAATGTCAAGCATTTTAAGATTTGCCTGAGAAGTAGTATCAGCACTTGAAGTGTAAAGGAGACTATTTTGTTAGGTTGATAATTCACCATTTAGTATTGAAATGTCAAAGCTCAAAATCTGCACAAGCAGTAATATCCTGTCTATAATGTCTTACAAATGTGCGAACATTACTTCCTATGAAATCTTGCCAAATGTGTGTTCAATGAACTGTTCTTTTTTTATGACAGAGAAAGCAGCAATTGCTTTCTGGAATGGCCTTTAGCTATTGGCTCCAAAGTGTCCAGGAAGAATAAGGAGAAAGCTATCCCTTCATTAGACTGGTACTTTATATCAGAATGCTGTCTTCATTTCTCCAGAGATGGTTGCCTCCAATTATACTGAAGTTAGCCAAGGAAGGGCAATTATGAAGTTGCTTCAGATTGAAAAGTTTTAATAAGTATTTCAATGTTCCTTTAGGTTTACCTGGTGCAATTAGTGACACAAATCACAATCTGATTTTTCTTGCATTATTGCCATGATAGTATCAGAGAATCCTCAAAACAAACACTAACTGTTTTGTGCCCTGTGTGTTGGTTTGCATTAACACAGGAATGCTATTACCAGCTCCTCCTCACAGCATTGAAATCTCCAAACACTATCTTTCTCCTTGGCTCATGTGTCTTCTAAAATCTGATACAATCTCACACATTTCTCTCCGGCACTTTATCTCTATCATTGTGGAGATCTGGTCAGGACAATTCTGGAGCCTGACAGCGGTCCCCAGTGGTGGTAGCGAGTGCGCTGTAAAACCTCAATGTTGTGAGGAGTCTCGGGGTAGCGTCTAATAAAGTGGGAAGTAGATTTAGGTGAGAATGGAACAATTTTTAATGGGGGTGCAAGAAGGAAGGACCTTTGGTTGCTTGTGCATAAACTTTGGAAGGTTGTGGTACAGATTACTAAAGCAGTCAGTAGACTAAAGAGTCCTACTGATGTTACTGGAGTCAGGTAGGTATCTGAGGTATTGAGTCAGAGTCCTACTGATGTTATTGGAGTCAGGCAGGTATCTGAGGTATTGATTCTCAGAGTCGTACTCATGTTATCAGAGTCAGGCAGCATCTGTGGAGAGAAATCAGAATTAACATTTCAGGTCCAGTGACCCTTCCTCAGAACAGATGCTGCCAGACCTGCTGAGATATTTCAGCAATTTCACTTTTTGTTTCAGATTTCCAGCATCCATAGTTCTTTCGGTTTTTAGAATTATTGGACCTTGAAAAAAAAACTGTTCATTATAATTATCAAACTGAGCAGCAGTGTATATCTGTAAGGCAATTACTAAATCAGAGCATATTACACAATATTGTAAAGAATAATGGTTTGGCCAATTCTGTACCACCTACCATCTACTAACATCAGAGCAACAATCTACCAACATAACTGTGAGAATCTACCAATATCAGTGATAATTTACCAACATCAGAATGACAATCTAATGTACTACCGTCAATGTGACAATCTAGAAACATCGGAGTGACAATCTTCCAACTTCGGAATGACAATCTAGCAACTACAGTAACAGTCCTCCAACATTAAACTGACAATATTCCAACGCCAGAATCATAATCTACCGACATCCAAAGTGCCAATCTATTATCATCCATGTGACAACCTACCAACATCAGAATGACAACCTGCCAATATCAGAGTCAAATCCTACCACCATTTGAGTGACAACCTACCAGAGTGGCAATCTATCAACATTAGAGTGACAAATTATCAACATCAGTGTGACAATCTATCAACCTAAATGAGAGTCCACTACTGTTAGCAGCCTTTAATCATGTAGATATAATAATATAGGATGTACATTTAAGCTGACTAGGGTGTGTGTTTGGTAAAAATCTTTTCATGTCTTGACAGAGTTATTGCTGAGCACACGTTTCACAAAATACTTTGTTGCAGGGGACCCTTGGTGCTTCATAAAAACCAAAGAAAGTCTGCAGAAGCAAAATGGTTGACGTCTCATGCTATCAACCATTATTTGGAAAGCCCAGTGTGGCAGGACTCTGAATCAATATCTCAGATATCTACCTGACTCCGGTAACATCAGTAGGACTCTGAATCAATACCTCAGATATCTACCTGACTCCGGTAACATCAGTAGGACTCTGAATCAATACCTCAGATATCTACCTGACTCCAGTAACATCAGTAGGTCCCTGACTCAATACCTCAGATATCTACCTGACTCTGATAACATCAGTAGGACTCAGAATCAATACGTCAGATACCTGCCTGACTCCGATAACATCAGTAGGACTCAGAATCAATACCTCAGATACCTACCTTTAACAGGGATTAGATTAGATTACTTACAGTGTGGCCCAACAAGTCCACACCGCCCCGCCAAAGCGCAACCCACCCATACCCCTACATCTACCCCTTACCTAACACTACGGGCAATTTAGCATGGCCAATTCACCTGGCCTGCACATCTTTGGAGTGTGGGAGGAAACCGGAGCACCCGGAGGAAACCCACGCCGACACGGGGAGAACGTGCAAACTCCACACAGAGAGTCGCCTGAGGCGGGAATTGAACCCGGGTCTCTGGCGCTGTGAGGCAGCAGTGCTAACCACTGTGCCATCGTGCCGCCCATCACCTGATGTTACCTGACTCCGGTAACATCAGTAGGACTCTGAATCAATACCTCAGATATCTGCCTGACTCCAATGACATGAGTAGGACTCTGAAGCAATACTTCAGATATCTGCCTGACTCTGATAACATCAGTAGGACTCTGATGCCATTTTGATGGCCTGCTAAAGTTTACCCAACTTGGACTGTCTGCTCCAGGAAAGCCTGCGGAGGAGCAAGACGTGGTTTCTCTGAGGGAAGCTGGAAGATGCTGCCTCAAGACACCATAATGCTGATGTTGAGTCCTCCCTGCCTTCCCACTTTGTGAAAGTGGTCTTCCCTTCTCACCAATTCCGGCCACCAGCAACAATAACTCCCCCTCCCAAACACACAGCCACTTACCTATCACTGAGCTTGTTGCTGGAGAATGTCTCTGATATTGTCCAGCCTGAATATGGTTCGTTGGTTTGGAGCAGCTAACCTATTGGTTGGCTCTCGATTGTGAATAGTGCCCCGACACACCCTGCTGTAGCCCCTGGCTATGCCTTCCATTGAGATGTTCTGTGTATCCAGTGGAACAATATCTCAATTTGCTGATATTAGTGTCAGCATCAAAGCGTTGCTGGAATTCAAGTACGGTAGAGGTTATATCCAGGATTATGTTCCAAGTGCTTGTTCAGTGATAATAATATGGATTAAATCTCAACTTAAGAACACTTGCCAAGCTCCATAAAATATCACATGTTCACATATTTCCTACAATTCTATTACAGGTCTGACTGGAAAGATTAAGTAATGAGACCACTTTACTACTGTGAGGTAAAATAGTCGATGTGCAGACATGGCTCCAGATTCTTTGATTCAGTGAAATCTGGTGAAGTACAATATAATTGGACACATCAGTTCACTGAGCATGCAATTAAAAGACCATTTGGAAGTTTAAAAATGCCTTTCCAGTGCTTAGGTAAATGAGACGCTCTAGTGCAATATCATCTGCAGAAGGTCTGACCATTTCTTTCTAACAAAAATATATTCTGCATAACATTGCTACTGAATATGTGGTTGTAATCAACGTTTCTATGGAGAGAATTGCTACTCAACTCCACTGAATTTATACTTATATATCTGTAGACACTCACTACCATTGAAACTTGGAACTGTTTCAAATATGTTTGACAGGTGGCTGTTGTGCACAGGGGACTTATGACCATGACACAGCATACCTTGCTAATCAGGCCAGCTAGACAGTGTGAGAGTGTCTGCAGCAATGCTCAAATGTGCTGTCTATTGAGTGTCACTGCAGTCTTTTCCAAATCTCAGGAACTGGAGGGAAAATACATTTCTGAGTACAGACTCAGAGAATCACAGAGGTCCACAGCACAGAGACAGCCCTTTGGCCCATTGAGTCTGTGCTGGTCATATCCAACCACATAACTATTCTCATCCCATTTTCCAGCACTTGGTTTATATACTTTGCATCACTATGTACATGCATCACAAGTGCACATCTAAATACTTCATAAATGTTTTGAGGGTTTCTGCTGTCTGTTCGTGATTAATCCCTGCCTTTCCAATTCCAGATTAATTTTGCCCCTCAGAATTGCTTCCAATAATTTGTCTGGTACTGAGCTTAGACTGACTGGCCTGTAGTTTCCAGGTCTATCCCTTCTTGAGTAATGGTGGCACGTTGGCTGTCCTCCAGTCCTCTGGCACCTCGCATGTGGGCAGAGGAATTGAAAATTATTGCCAGCGCTCCTTGTATTTCCTCCCTTGCCACACTCAGCAGTCTGGGATATGCTTTGTCCTGGCCTGAAGATTTATCAACTTTTAAGCCCACCAGACTACTCAGAACTTCCTCTCTGTGCTAATTTTAAAAATCATATCACAGACATTCTCCTTGATTTCCATCCACACACCACCCCTCTCAGTGATGAAAACTAACACAAAGTATTTATTTAGAAACCTATCCACATCCTCTGGCTTTCTACAAAAATTACCGCTGTGGTCTGTGGCGCCTGACTCATCCCCTGGTTAACTTTTTACTCTTAAATTGCAGGTAAAATAACTTAGGATTTTCTTAGGCACAACTTGGGCATTATTCTTTCTTGCCTCCTTTTGGCTCTTCTAATTTCCTTTTTAAGTTTCCCCTTGCACATTCTGTATTCTCGCAAGCTTTTGCCACTTTGAGCACTTGCTCTCTGTCATTGGCCTCCCTTTTTCACTCTACCCAGCCCAGCAAATACCTTGATAGCCAGGGTTCACAGGATTTGTTGGTCGACTGCTTGGAACCTCTACAAACTTCTTTGGGTTTCTTTTTTCCTTCATGGGAATGTAGGCATTACTGCCATGGCCAGCGTTTGCTGAACATCACTAGGTTCCCTTGAACATGAGTAGCTTTCTCAGCCATTTCAGAGGGTAGTCAAGAGTCCACCATGTTGTTGTGGGCAAGAGTCACATGTAAGCCAGAACAGATAAGGATAGCACATTTATTCTCATAAAAGGTGGAAGCAAACCAGATAGGTTTTTACAGCAGTCGATAATAGGTTCATAGTCACTGTTAACAAGACTAGCTTTCAGTTTGAGATTTTTTAAATTGAATTTAAATTGCACCAGTTGATGGGGTGGGATTTGTACCTATTTTATCTCAGGTGTAAACCTATGCCTCTAGATAGATTGTCCAATATCGTTAGCATGACACCACTGTTTCCCCCAAGTGCCTGCATTCCCATGCTCTGAGACAGATTAATTGGAGATGCATTCCTTCATCTGACCAAATTCTTTCCTTCCAAAATCTCAGAAGATCCACTGGGACCGTTTGGTCTCCATTTACCTCCTTCTGAGGAAAGCAAAGCCTGATCTTTATATTGGACTGGATTTTATTATAAGCTTCGAGAGCTGGTCCCAGGCCTGCAGCAACCTTCTGGAATGCAGCCTCTCAGTTGTCCATCTCTGAGCTCTCCATCCTCTTACAGACTCAGGCAGCCTCTCAATGTTATTGACCCAATCAAATGGCTGCCAGCTCTCAGGCTGCACCGCCGTCCCTGGTGTAAGCAGATCCTGTTGAGCCCGGTCAGGGATCACGAGGATGCCCCTTTATGAAAGTGTCCTTGCTGGTCTGTGTGTCAATACTTAGAGTCATTGTGAGGCTGTCCCTGAGCAATCCTACCCCAGTCAGTTCCTGGGAAGGTTCACCAGCTGCAGAAATGCATTGGGAACCATCCCAAACTGGATCCAGCCATTTTCTAGACTCTCATGTCTCCAAATCCATCAATATAGGGTGGCAAAAGCTCTGTCATGAGTGATGCTGGAACTGCCAAATTTGGAGTGAAGGAGGAGACTTAATCACAGTGAGCCTGTCACCTTTCTGTCTCCACTCAGATTAAGTCTGCCGGTTGAGGCCATTAATATCCATTTAAGGGTTTCATCTTGTGAACTGTCTGTCCCTTTTCTGTGACTACATTCATGGCCGAGAGTCCTTGGAAAAGAAACACATGTGTCCATCAATACCTTTCACGAACTGGGCACCGCAGGGATATATTGCTTTATTTCCTCCCTCCAACTCCATTTTGATATAGCCCCTACCTCCTCTCCCTATCTCTTCCTTACTTTTTATGGATTACATTGCCTTTAATAGTCTTTGCATATAAATTATTCAATAGCAAGCTCAGGTGATTTACTGGAGCTAGTTCAAAGGTGGATCAAAAAACCACAGGTGATGGTAAAGTAAGCGTTCAGGTGTGTGTGGGAGCACTTCTAGATATGTAAAAAAATATAAAAGCCTCATCCAAATTTCTTTCTGGTGTGGGCATAGCCAGCATTTATTCCCCATCCCTAAGTGCTCAGAGAGCAGTCAAATAGGTCACATTCCTGTGGGTCTGGAGTCACATGTAAACCAGACCAGGATGACAGATTGCCTTCCCTAAAGAGCATGAGCAAACCAGGGAAGTGTTTACAACAACCAACAGTGGCTACCATGAGGCCAACTTTTTAATTCCTGCTTTTTATCGAATCCACATTTCACTATCTGCCATGGCGGGATTTGACATTATGACTCCCTGTGTTTGTGGAGTACTAGCCCACTTTGCCACCACCTCGCACTGGCATTAACCCTTTGATAATCATTGCACAGGGAGAACAATATGCAAACATGTGCTGGGCTGCTTGGTACTGGGAAGGGTGTTCCTCATTTAAAAGCACTCAATGTCTGAACAAGGGACCATAGAGATGGGAGGAGTCTGCTTCTGAGAGACACCTCTGCCATTTCTATTGACCTCTCTGCACTCAACCCTGCCCCGGGGTCAGTCAGTGATTCTACATCTCTGGCCAATATAATATTAGCACAGGCACTGCCACCCTGGTGAGGCTGCCGATTGGCTGGCAGTTTTCGGTGGGCAGGACTTCTCACCCAGGGGTGCTTCTCCCATGGATGGCTTGCCTGCCACCTCTCAGTTGCTGGATTTGCACAGGATACTGGGCACCTGGTGGTCTGTTACCTGCTCCACAGCCATATGCTGAGAGCCCCATTATCTCCAGAAAATAACCCTTTGCTTTTTCCAGCCCGTTCTCCAACTACAACCTGATTCATTGCCATTAACAAGCATGCCATCATCAATCTAGACATTTACACCATTATTCATCAGACTGGCATTTTATTCCAGATGTATTCATTAACATTGTAGAATTTGAATTCATGTCTCCAGAATTTTTGGCCACGTCTCTGGAACATTAGTCCAAGAATGTCTCTACTATTTTGTAATGGGATTTGAAGGTGGAGTGAGTAAGGCTTTAGGAATTAGTTTCCAAAGAGCAGAGCTGGCGGCTAAAGGGCCCTTCATCATGTCCAAAACATCGATTCTCCTGTTCCTCGGATGCTGCCTGACCTGCTGTGCTTTTCCAGCAACAAATTCTCAATTCTGATCTCCAGCATCTGCAGTGCTCACTTTCTCCTCGTGATGAAAGGAACTGGTGGAGTGTACTGAAGAGGCCAGAGTCAGAGGAACAGAGACTTCTGGAGGGAAATGCAGGGCTGAAGGAGGTTCCTGTGATAGGGAAAGGGCACTGCCATGGAGCGATGTAACCACAAAGGTGGGGGATTATAAGTTTAGGCATTGGAGCACCAACAGCCAGCAACAATGAAACTCTCCCAAATTTCACCACCAAGCTGCTTCATACTCGCTGATCTATATTTGCAATTGATTTGGCATTATCTTGATTTTAAAATGCTTGTCCTTCTTTTTAAATTACTCCATTAAATTACCTCTATATTTTCCTCCAGAACCACAGCCCACTTGCACTCCTCCAGCTTTTGCTCCTCGAGGCTTCTCAATTGCAATTGCTCTACCTCTGTTGACTGTGCCTTCACCAGCCCAGTCTCTTTTGTAAATTCCTTTGTGGGATGTGGGGCGTCACTGGCGGGGTCAGCATTTATTGCCCATCCCTAGTTGCCCTTGAGAAGGTGGGGGTGAGCTGCCTTCCTGAACTGCTGCAGTCCACCTGCTGTGGATTAACCCACAATACCAGTAGGGAAGGAATTCCAGGATTTTGACCCAGCAAGATATTTCCAAATCAGGATGGTAAGTGGCTTGGGGAATTTGAAGGTGATTATGTTCTTGTTTATCTACTGTCCTTGTCCTTCTAGATGGAAGTGGTCATGGGTTGGGAAGGTGCTGTCTGAGGGTCTTTGGTGAATTTCTGCAGTGCATCTGGCAGATAGTACACGCTGCACATTGGTGGTGGATGCTTATGGATGTGATGCCAATCAAGCAGGCTGCTTTGTCCCGGATATTTTTGAGTGTTGTTGGAGCTGCATCCATCCAGGCAAACGGGGAGTATTCCATCACACTCCTGACTTGTGCCTTTAGATGATAGACAGGCTTTGGGGAGTCAGGAGGTGAGTTACTCGCCGCAGTATTCTTAGCCTTTGACTTGCTTTTGTAGCCACTGTGTTTATGTGGTGGGTCCAGTTCCGGTCAATAGTAACTACCCCAGTGTGTTGGTAGTGGGTATTCAATGATGGTAACACAACTGATTATCAAGGGCAGTGATTAGTTTGCCTCTTATTGTCGATGGTCATAACTTGGTATTTGTTGTGGTGTGAATGTTACTTGTCACTTGTCAACCCAGTCTGGATATTGTCCAAACCCTGTTGCATTTGACTATGGACAGCTTCAGCATCTGAGGAGACACAAATGACGCTGAGCATTGTGCAATCAGCAGCGAGCATCCCAACAACTGACCATATGGAAGGTCATTGATGAAGCAGCTGAAGATGGTTGGGCCTATGGCACTACCCTGAGGAACTCCTGCAGTGATGTTCTGGATCTGAGGTTACTAACCTCCAACAACCACAACCATCTTCCTGTGTGCCACGTATGACACCAACCAGCAGAGAATTTGGCCCCTGTTAACCACTGATTATAGTTTTCAAGTTTTTCCACGCTATGGAATCCTCTCCTCACCCCATGAAACTCTTCAACTCTCAATCTTGTTTTTCTCCTTTAAGACACTTCTTTATTATCCTTGACCAAGCTTTTGGTCACCTGTTCTAGTATATTCTTACATGGCTAATGTGTAATCCTTTATTATTTATGGTCCTGTGCAACACCTTGCAAACTGTGATTATGTTAATGGCAGCAGAAAAATATAAATGTGTGCAATTGTTAGATTAGCAGTAACACAAGTGATAGGTCACCATTAGTCAATCATCTTCTCAAACTAATTTTCAGCATAATTGGCACAACTGAAACATTTCCAGATACGTCCTTGCTTCAGCGTTTTAGGGTCAGTGTTCAAATTTTTACAGTAGTGTGACTGTCTTGCAAATAAGCATTGCATTTCTTATTACCATCTCATTTTCCAGCTTATGGAAACATCTTTGTATTACTAAATTACTACTCTTGCAATTAGATCCTCTGCTTAACTTCTGTATTGCTTTGGTCAACTGATGTTATTTCCATTGAAAAAAACCCAGAGGCTATAATTATAAGGCTAAAGGAATATCAAGATAAAGGTGAAGTGGGCTGCTACCTAATATAGTTAACGTTTGAAGCTCTGGAAAAGAATCAGTCAATTCTTGACTGAACACAGAATAGAGGGATGGAACATTGGCACTAAAGCAGGGTGGAAATGAAAATGGTGAGCACAGAGCAAAGCTCCCACTTTATAAAGACAGTATTAATGCTAGACTTGTCCTAGCAGTTGAACAGTCACTGCTCTGCATCTTGATATTCTGTGCACTGTTTATCAAAAAAAAACAGAATACGTCCAGGCAACTTACAAATACATTATATTGCAACATTTTCTCATGCAGTTTGGAGGATTTAATCTGTACAGTTGTACCTTGAAGCCAAATGCTTTGGAATGAAATAAGCTGCCCTTTGAAGTACTTCCCAATATTAAACATTATGAAACAAATACGTTGTAGAGTAAAATTCTAAAAATGGCTTCCAAAGCTCTGCATCTGAGGCAGTGCTGCATTAACAGCCTTAAGTATATGTACATTGGTCATGATTGTGTAGGATTACTTTACACGAGGGTCCTCTTCCATATGAATCAGAATAGAGACCATGAACCAAATATCCTTGCCAAGCCACATTTCTGGCTTTTAACCAGCTAAACTAAGGATCAAAGTGAAGGCACAGTGGTAAAGGGCAATAGCCTCACTCATTAAATCACCTTATTCAAGTTCATATGCACTTTTGATAAATAATTATGCAGCAAGGTTGCATTTCCCCATGAAACAACAGGCTATTTATCCCCAGGTTCTGTAAGCAGATAACAGATAACAGCAGGTGTACTGTTAAGATACCTTGATTTGCAGAGATTTTTCTTGGCAAATAACTGAGGAACTCAAATTAGTTCCATATGTAGACAAGCATAGGCGATTCATTGTGAACATATGAAAACATTTTAATGAGGAATGTTTGCTATTAAGAATTGAATCTCCGATTTTTTTTCTCGTGTGCCTTTTTCAAGTTGAAATGGCAACAACCCCCATTTGGACAGTGGGCTGTAGGAACTCTGGTCTGAGTACTGAGCAAAACTTGGGAATGAATAATATCATGATTTAACAGTGTCACAATTTAGATTAATAGCGATGTAATACGGTAGACATTGTTACATTAATAAAAGTGTTTGTTTCTGCCATACATATTACCAGTCTGATGACACATAACCTGTATCAACATTTCATGTTGCATTTTTCTGAAAGCTTAAAATACCTGAAGCTTTTGTTATAGTCTAAATTGCAACAATTCTGCTTAGAGGTGTTTGGATATGTTGATTGTTTGTCTGCTCTTGGTAACCAATTAAAATCAAATGTCTGCCACATGAAAGTGCTTTAAGCATGCAGCTTAAGCTGATCAAATTTGCATTATTTCACTATAGGGACCAGCTTTATTAAAAAAAAATACAGGAGATAAGGCATCCTAATGAAATTCCAGATTATATATTCTTGCTGCGCAATATTGCAGGGGGAAAAGGGCAATTTCTCTCTGCTTTAGCTCTGATATTGTATTAAAAACAGAAACATGCTCGGCCCAAATGAGAGAAAAATTAAAAGTAATGTATGCAAGTTGCAGAATACAATCTAAATCATCTTAATAGATCCTTCGCTAAAGCAGTTGCATGCTGTTATTCCGTAACCTTACACATTAAAATATATTGCTTCCAACGAGTTGGATATTCACAAGCCTTTTTTCACTGTCTGATCCTAAAGAAATGAGAGAAGCATCATAAACTATAACTAATTTGTGCCGTAAATCTGAGGTGTTTTGGATTTAACAAAAAAATTGATCATTGTATTATTGCTCTTACTGATTTTCTCCACCATGGCCAGAATTTAGTGTGTGGCAACGTTTACTCATCCGCCATCAAGAAAAGATTGGTGGGTGGTGCATTCGTAGTTCAACCTCTGAGGCGAGACAATGCTTCCACCTCTCAGTCAGGAGGAAGTTCTGCCTCACGGAGCCGCTGACAGTCTGACTGGAAGTGGTGCCATTGCTGGAACTGTAGCCGAACCCCATCTTCTAAAGACAATGGTAATTCTGGGGTCTCATGGTGAGGCACGAGGTGAATCTCCTTCTGACGGGCGGAGGGTATCGAGGTAGGTGGAGGTCATGTGCATTGAGAAGACCAGGAATGGCGGATGTTATGTTCGTCTCTTCATTGTGATGGAACATCGACTGGTGAAGCAATAACATGTGGTATTTATTTGAAGCTAGGACTCTATATAAATGGAGTCAAAATTAGAGTGGTGCTGGAAATGCACTGCAAGTCAGGCAGCTTCCGAGGAGCAGGAAAATCGACATTTCGGGCAGGAGCCTTTCATCCTGAAGATGATACCTGACCTGCTGTACATTTCCAGCACCACTCTAATCTTGACTCTAATCTCCAGCATCTGCAGTCCTCACTTTTGTCCTGTATATAAATAGAGTTAAACAAGGGGCCGAATATATGTATCTGATCGCTACCACTTTTAGATTAACTACAAGTTATGGAACTATGCATCACATTCTGTCGAGGTGGTGGTACTTGACAGCTATGCCCACTTACATTTCTCCGTATCTTAACATCTCATGTTTATCTGAATTTAAAGATTTATACTTGCACAATCAAATTCCTTACATGACAGGAAAATAAAATAACAATGTGTCTAGCTGAATCGTTATACAAAGCAATAAGTCCACTAGTCTCAAAAAAAATCAGTGATTTGCTTATCTATCCGAACTCAAATCTAGTGAGTTTTGCTGGAGGCTGCTGTACATTTTCAGAATGCCATTTACAGTTGCTTTGCTTGTATTACATCTGAGACCATGTACTATGCACAATAGGATTACTAGGTGTTTCTGACTGTTGTCTTCTGATTTGAATCTTTTTCATAATGTGATCATTCCATTTGATCTTGATTCTGAGCAGATGTCAAATATTTCGTCTGGATTCTACATACCACCAGTTGGAAGCTGTACTGCAATTTTCTATCCAATATTCAGTTGGGGTAATTCATTAACTGCATGTTGCCCAGGTTCATCTTTAATCTTCCCCTCTTTCTTGAGTATTGCCTCTCATACTCGTGGCAAAATTAACAAATTATCTACCAAGTAGAAATTCTGCTTCGTTTCTGTATTACAATGAAGAGTCTATATTTCAAATGAGTTCATGTGTTTGGGGATCTGTGCTGCATTATTAAGATACCTTCTCCCAGTGTAAGCATGGTATTTCCAATGGTGTTCCTTGAGGAATGTGGTCTTTACTATTGACTTGATGATATCATAACCAAGGACAGATCATTGTACACTGGTGGTTTTATGGTGACAACTGTAAAAGATATCTGAATTTTTGTTGCAATAATTGAGTGTAATGGATGCCAGGGATTAGATTTATGAGACATTCTATCCAGTGACATTTGACATTATCACTTGCCACTTCTGTGAGTATGTACTTTACGAATTGGAAGGATATTTGCACTTGCACTAATTTCCAGCTCTACATATAAGCTTAGCTGACCTTGCTTTGTAGGAATCCTCCACAATGTTCAGTTTGGGACATCGTCACATCTCATTCCAGCCAGAAAGCATCAGGTCTGGTCATGCTGCTCCATACAGTCATAGAGATGTACAGCTTGGAAGGAGACCCAGATATCCCAAATTAATCTAGTCCCATTTGCTAGCACTTGGCCCATATCCCTTAAAACCCTTCCTATTCATATATCCATCCAGATCCCTTTTAAATGCTGTAATTGTACCAACCTCCACCACTTCCTCTGGCAGCTCATTCCATACATGTACCACCCTCTGTGTGAAAATGTTGCCTCATAGGTCCCTTTTAAATCTTTCCCCTCTCACCTTAAACCTTTGCCCTGTAATTTTGGATTCCACTCCCTTTGGGAAAAGGCCTTCACTACTCGCCCGATCCATGTCCCTCAAAGTTTTATAAGCCTTCCAAAAGTCACCTCTCATCCTTTGACACTCCAGGAAAAATAGCCCCAGTCTATTCAGCCTCTCCCTTTAGCTCAATCCTTTAACTCTGGCAATATGCTTATAAATCTTTTCTGCACCCTTTCAAGAGAGTTTTGAGAAGATTTGTAGCTCAGGTTGAGGTTCTGGATGTAGGTTTGCTCACTGAGCTGGAAGGTTCATTTACAGACATTTCGTCACCCTACGAGGTAATATATTCAGTGGGCCTCTGGGCGAAGCATTGCTGATGATTCCTGCTTTCTATTTATATGTTGGGGTTTCTTTGGGTTGGTGATGTCATTCCCACAAATGCATCAAGTTAGACCCCATCTACCACCTCCTGAGAAAAAGAACAGGAAATGACATCTTCACAGGAAATGACATTGCTGTGAGCAAACCTAAATCCAGACCCTTTGAAGTTTCACAACATCTTTCCTGTAGCTGGGAGACCAGAATTGAATGCAGTATTCCAATAGTGGCCTAACAAATGTCCTGTACAGCCACAGCTTGACCTCCCAACTCCTGTACTCAATGCATAGACCAATAAAAGCCAGGATAGCAAATGCCTTCTTCACTACCCTGTCCACCTGGAGCTCCAACTTCCGGTTTGGGAGAAATTATTAAGTATACTTACTGCTTATTTAAACTGAATGGAAATTGAGTATGGAAGGCACAATAAGAACTCAGTCAGACCCACCTGTCAATCTGGCACCATTCATACAGGCAGATACAACATATACCTTTTAATTGAAGGACCTTTCTTTAGATCAGTTTCTGCCTCCACAGAAGCTGCCAGACGAGCTGAGTATTTTCTGTTTTATTTTAGATTGCCAGCATCTGCAGAAATTTACATTTCTCTCAGTTGTCAATCAACCCATCAATGTGCCTGAAAACACAGAACACATGGAAGATATTAAAGGGAAGAAAAACATTGCTGAAAACTCTCCAATTGAAGTATAGGCAGCCTGTTTGAATGAGGTGGGAGAATATATCCATTTTCTTGTTTTGCTAGTGCTGGGTGATATCCTCACTGGTTTTAGGCTACTTCCTCTCTTCCCCCATCACAATGCACCTTTTCAGCTTTCGGGCGAGTCATATTTTAGTCCAACTAAAATAAGAGTTATTCCAGATATTTGTTCCACCCAAATACAGACTATTACAAAAAGCAAGTTTTAATTTTTGAGATCAAAATGAAATAAACAGTGTCGGCTGGTGAAGTAAATCTCTGCATGCAGATCACTTGCTGGGAGATAAGAGCCTCCCCCTATGATTCCTCCGCAAAGTTAGTTTTTCTTTCCAGCTAGGCTGCCTGGTTGGATGGCTTGAACAGCTGATGAGATTCCCTGGAGAATGTGCAGGAAGTGAAGTGCTAATTAACTCTCAAACACCTACCAGCCGTCAGCTTCAGAAGTCCACTGGCAAAAGCCCAGGAGCAGTTTAACTGCCCACCTTCACAGAATGGGCAATGAGGGATGAGAGAAGTAACAAAAGTGAATTAAAACACTTGCAAAACACAGAAAATAAGCACAAGCAAAATGTAAAATCAGGAATTAATCCGAGGATACCCGTGACATTTTATCACATTATCTGTTACATTCAGATGCAACAGTCTAATCAAAGAGAAAACTTCAAAAGTGCCTGGAGGAAAATAAGTCATCAAGTCAAACTTCTGTTTCATAAGATGTGTTTGAAATATTTTATAAGTGTAAGGTATATGGAAAGGAAAAGGACTTTGAACTATACATGCTCATTGTCCATTTTAAGACTGGCATCAAATAGAGACTTTATGCACCCATTTACTCACCTGGATCTACTTCCTGCTAAGCTTTTGAAGGCAAACCCAGCACCTCTGACCACAATTGGTTGTTTACATTTGAATAGCGTGATATGTGGAGAAATAGCCGATGGAACTACTTTCTCCAAGCACTGACCAGCCCAACAGGCATTTGCTAAAAATACCATAAAGACTTTTGTAGGACTGCAAGACATCAGTGTTTTAATCCAAGTCCCAGAGAAAACTTCTGTACTGCTGCTAATCTGTTTTCAGCATTCCCTTGTATAGTATTACTCCTCTTCACTAGATCAGTAAACTAAAGTGGCCCTTGGTTCATCAGCCAGAAAATGTTAATTGATTTGAGCCTCCCATCGTCACAGAGACACCACCATTATTGTGTGAATTCAGCATCCAACTCAAAAGTCAGCAACTATTCAAATCCCATAATTTTTAAACATATGTTTTTGTAACTTCAAGTTTCAAAGACTTGCAACACAAATTACAGTTGCTGGTAGTGAACCAAACAGAGTCTTAATGAACCAGATTAAAAGTAAATTCCCATTGCACAAATTCACTAAAAGCAAAATGAACTTCCAGGTCAACTTGCATTTATATAGTGCCAGGTACCTCAAAGAATTTGAAAGAGGCGTAATCAGAACTAAATGGATCTGAAGTTAAAGAATGAGAGGTGACTAAATAAGCAGCAGAGGGATGGATAATTTACAATTTAAGGAGGATCAGAAGCTGACATAGATAGCATTTTGGGAGAGGTAGTAGCTTAGTGGTAAAGTGATGGACCAGTAAAGTAGAGGCCAAAGATTTGGGGATGTGGATTGAAATCTGACCATAGCAGCCGGTGGTATTTAAATTCAGTTCACAAATCTGCATGCCAAAGTTGTTGTCAGTTTATTGGAACATAGTGGCTGAGGCTGGAGGTGATCAAATCATACATTCACCAGAGGCACTAGCATAATGAATTATAATTGTAAATGTTGAATCCCAAAGTACACAACAATATTATTTCAGAGCAAATGTGATAAATTAATGAATAAGTAATGACTTACCTAAATATCAGTATAAATAATGGCAGCTTTGGCCTTGGTAGAATGATACCATTTCCTTTGATACAACAATTGGCACTAGGTGATGAAGTTTAACGTTTAATTTTCATTTAATGATGTAGTGCAGGCAAAATGGGCTGAATGGTCTCTTCTGAACATCTGTAATTGTGTCTTCGTGAACTATTTCATGGATCCATTTGATTTTCCTTTACTGAATCGTGAGGGTTATTGGCAAGCTCAGTACTTGTTGCCCGTCCCTAAGTACCCCAGTAGCTTCCCAGGCCATTTCAGGCCTTTGACAGTGTAGCCAGTGCTTCCATCCATAGACAGCTGTTTATATTTCAACAACATGATGGATATTAAAAGTCAGTGACATTGCTATCGGTCTGGAGTCACAAATTGACTAGACCAAGTAATTTCCTTCCCTAAATGGTATTAGTGAACCAGATGAAGTTTTTGGCAACTGTTGATGAAAGATTAATTCCAGATTTATTAATTGAATTGATTTATTAATTGAATTTCAATGCCATCAGCTCTCCTGGTGAGACTTGAACTCATGGCCCCCAAGAACATTAGTACTATGGAATCTTCCTCCCCCCTTACTCATCTAAGAATACTAAGGGGTGGTGCAAGACCTCTACCACATCTGCAAGTTTAATGTGGATCACTCTTCACAGTTACATGCAGAGCAGACCCGTCTGTATCACCATCTGTCGGCTGTTCCTCTGGGAATTATTAAACCTGTGAGTAAATTACCAGGATGGCGCTAACAACTGTGTCAGCAGCAGCTGATACAAGAACTACAGCATCTGGATACACATCTGGATTGTGTCAACTACAATATGCACAGTTTCCTGGGTTCATTTCCTATAGACATTGGTCTCACTGTATCCACGTTGATCCTGCTGAATGGTTCATTGGAGATGGGACAGGCTTGAAAGCTCATTCCATTTTGAACCCCTTTTCTCCCCAGTCTCCAGCCTTGATTGCAAATTTACAATGATACAGCACAATCCTGAACAGGGTACATCAAACGTTAAATGAGGAAATAAAAATGAAATACTGTGCAACGTTTTGTGCGCTCTGTTCCCGTCCTCTAAAGGATGGAGTATTTCGGGCTACTTTGAATGGTTTTCTGCAGGAGATTACTTGTGATTCTCTGGAAGGTTATTGGCAGGGTTTGGCTTCTGGGCATTGAACCCCATCCATTAATCATCAAGAATAGCTGACATAAAACAAAACTTTGTTGAAAAGTGGGGCACTGGAAAAGCACAGCAGGTCAAGCAGCATCCGAGGATGCATAGGATCAATGTTTTAGGCATTAGCACTTCATCAGGAATGTCAGGCTTATGCCCAAAGTGTTGATTCTCCTGGTCCTGTGCTGTGCTTTTCCAGCGCCAAACTTTTCGATTCTGATCCCCAGCATCTGCAGTCCTCAGTTTCTACATAAAACAAAACTTTGACAGATTGGATTCTCAGAAAGTGCCATAGTTGAGTCAAACACTGGGCATTTATATTACTAAATCCAGGATTTGTATTCCAGTAGCCAAACCAGGCATTCATGGACAGCTGGAACTATGATTGTTCCATTGGGATAAAGGAGCTGGATTTAACAGAATGTGTGACAAGACCAAATTTGCTGATCTTGCATTCTCAGAATCCAAACTGATCTGAAAAAGCAATAGTGTAAAAGAAGTTTAGGTTTTCCTGTGTCCCCAGTTATACAGTTAAATCCTTTTAAGATCATTTCACATCATTCACTGCCCCTTCCACCAACCAAATTTTGTGAATTTAATCTGAACATTATACCTATTTAAAGGCATGATTTGAAAAATGTGACTTTCATTCACACAAAGCAGTGAAAAAATGCTTGTATATACTGTTAGAGAGAGTTCAAGTGGATGGTTTCTTTAATTATTTAAATGCTAGGACTTCTGATTTTGGTGAAAGTTGGGCTTGTAGGTCTTTGGCAGAAATGTGCAGTAGCATTGAATTAGCAAATTCACAAGCACAGTGACAAACTGACAATGTTTTGACTAAATGCGGCCGTTATAATTTAATGAGCGATAAATTCCACAGTTTTGTGATTCTATGTCCTCACCTGGAAGGATGCATGTTTCCCAGACAACAAACAAGCAAGTGTAGCTTGGGTTATTTTATCCAATCCAGCTTTTAGTAATTAATTTAATTTATCTTTTGGTCATTGTCTGGTAACACGGTGTTCGATTTGTTGCAGAAAAGGCAAGGGTGATTACGAGAAAAGTGGGATTATAAACAACTAAACCACATCATTTTTAAAAATAATAATCAGGAGATAATGTTACTGCAGAGAGCATTCCTGTGGCCTGCGTTACGTGGCAAAACTTCATAAAAGCTACTGCCTCTCTGTTGAGCCAATGTGGGGCTTCATGATAAATGGGTTGAACATGAGGCCATCTTTATACGAAATCCTGGAGCCCATGCCAAAGTTGTACAAGTAGCACAAAAAAATCTTTGTCGTTTTTCGTTTGAATGAAAAATGGTATTGAGAAAATGACACCATTTTCTAAAATTCAAAACCCAGCTTTGACCAAATGCCCGCTTTAGACTAATGGATTGCACATTGAGCAGGAGTGTTTCTGTAGCTGGTACCTGACTGCACAGAGCATTTGGCATCCACATGCAGGTCCTGTCAATATGGCATAAATGGTTGAAGTCAGGAATCCAGACAAAATAGTTTGCTTTTATTGGCTCAAAGACTGCTGGTACAGTTACCAAAGAAATAAACTACATTCTGATGACAATTTTTCGAAAGAAATGCCATCCAGTTGATTGATAAATGCTGAGGCATTAGTATAGATTATTATTAATAGTTTCTTAGAGGTTATCCAGGGGACGTTCATTACTAACTACTATTTATTATATTACATGCATACCTACTGCACTTAGTAAAGAAATATGGTTATGTTTGAGGTAACACATGGGTTCCCACAATTTATGGAATTTTACAGAATTTTGAGCTTAGTTACAGGATTTGTTGAACTCTGAAAGTGACCAATAGCTCAGATTGTGACAATCTTAAAATGAAAAGGTTTAGAATGCATTGAATATGAGTTTTTTCTGAGCCACTCATTTCAATATTTCTGTGCAACTATCCAAATAGAAAGCTCTTTATGGCAATATGCTGCATTTCCAGGTTTTTAATAAATTAAAGTGCATTCAGGTTAAAGCTAAAGCTGGTCACCTTAACCTTGAGTGATTGGTGCAATCATTCGGAATGTTGCTTGGCAGATCGCTTGTGAATTTCAGGTATCTATACTTTCAGAAAGAGAAACAAGAATGTTGATAACCCAATAAATAACACTAAGAGCATTTTCAGACGGGGAGTATCCTCCCTGATCAATCTCTAATTTGTTTTGATGAAACAATACTCCAGTTGGTCAGGAATGTGCTATTCTTCAATTTTCAACTTGGGTTGAAATTAATGTAAAACAAAAACAAAATGCAGTTGCTGGAAATCAGAGACAAAAACAGAAATTGCTGGAAAAACTCAGCAGTTGTGGCAGCATCTGTGGAGAGAAAGCAGAGTTAACATTTCAGGACCACTGGTCCTTTTTGAGAACTGGACCTAAAATGTTAACTCTGCTTTCTCTGCACGAATGCTTCCAAATTTGCTGAGTTTTTCCATCAATTTCTGTTTTTGTTGCAGAAATTAATGCATACTGGTTGGATGCATGACGTCAGAGTATTGGGTATAAGTACAGAACGAGGTGACCCAGGGCTCAGCTTTGAGGCCACTACAATTTCTAATCCATGTCAATGTTTTAGAGTTGAACACCTGATGCAAAAATATTAAATTCTCAAAACTTACCAAACTTGGAGGGGGCAGGGGTGTTGAATGCAGCTGGCCAGGAATTAGTGATTCAATTAACAAAATACTTCAAATTATAGAACCCCTACAGTCTGAAAACATGCCCTTCAGCCCAACAAGGCCAAACCGACCCTCCAAACAGTAACCCACCCTGGCCCATTCTCCTACATTTACCTCTGACTATTGCACCCAACTTACACATCCCTGAACACTATGGGCAATTTAGCATGACCAGTTCACCTAACCAGCACATCTTTAGATTGTGGTATGAAATCCATGCTGACACGGGGACAATGTGCAAACTCCACACAGATAGTCGCCCAAGGCTGGAAACAAACCTGGGTCCCTGGTGCTGTGTGGCAGCAGTGCTAACCATTGAGCCACCATGCCTTGGGTGAGTTGAATATTGAAAAATGAATTTAATGTGGACAAATGGACAGAGAACAGAAACATCGATTACTCTCACACTTTAGGAATAACATGAAAATAGGAAAAGAGGAATTTGAAAGGTATATTAGAGCATTATTAAAATTGCTCGAAATGGCTTTTATCAAAATCACAAAGGACATCCCATGTGACAGTGGCAAAGATATATTACCTCTCTTTGTCCTTCTGCTGCCTTCCAGGTAGTTGACCACACAATCTCCTCCACTAACCCTGCTGCCTGAATGTTCTCACCAGCCTCCATTCTTATCGATGTATTTATAGCCTTCTCGTCCTGCACTGACATCATTCCTCTGGTCTCCTTCCTTGGGCTTTCCTCATTCTCTCTGCCACTCTTCAACATAATAGGTGCTATGCTTTCAGGTTTAATCTTGGAAAGGTTGCAACTATTGTCTTCAGTTCCTGTTGCAAACTCCAGTTCTTAGTCACCAATTCCACCAATTCTATCCTACGGGGCTGAACAAGATCACCCACAACCGTGACATCATATTTCACCCCGAACTGGACCTTCTGCACCATCTCTAAGACTGTTTATTTGCATCTCTGTAACATTGCCCAACTCCATCCCTGCCTTGGCTCATCATTTGCTGTAACCATCTTCCCTCCATTTATTATCTCTATATATGCCTGTTCCAACAAATTCCTGCCTGCCTTTTCATGTTCTACACTTCTTAAACTTGATGTCATCCAATTGTCTGCTGTTTGTTTGCTGACTCACACCAGGTTCTGTGCATTCATCTTCTCTCTACTGACACCTACACAGGTTTCCAGCTAGACAATGCCCCATTCTGAAATTTTCTGACATGTTTTTTGTAGCTGTATAAATCTTCTGTAATGCACTGACTGAGATTGAGACTGGAAACTCGTCGTGGGAAAGTCATAGGCTAAATCTTTATGGAACACAGATTTTCACTACTCTGTAGCACAGCATGTTATCCTGTTAAATTACTCAACTACTGTTCCATGTTATGTTTATTGAAATCTGGATCATTATGAGTGTTGATAACCAATTAACTGTTGTATCAATCAGATGTTGTTTTGAAATTATTAATTTGTTGCAATGTTTGAATTACTAAATTTGAAGTTTCATTTTGGCCCAAAATAGTTTTATTACCCTTCCCCCTCCCCTTATTTCATACCTTGTAAACTATAGATTTCTCCCATGGATTTAGAATTGTGGAATTTATATGTTTAAAATGCACAGTCAATTTCACCAGGGGTAATTGAATTCTCATTAAGAAAGTTGCTACCTTTATTTCCCACTAGGGAAGTAATCACCTAATTAATTATAAGATCTTAAAACAAAAGTGGAGACCATTCAGCCTATTCTTACTATGTTAGAGATCACACAACACCAGGTTATAGTCCAACAGGTTTATTTGGAAGTTCTAGCTTTCCGAGCGCTCCTCCTTCATCAGGTAACTAGTGGGGCAGGATCACAAGACACGGAATTTATAGCACAAATCATAGTGTCATGCTACTGACGCGATATAATGAACAAACCTAGATTGCTGTTAAATCTTCAATTTTTTAGAATGGATTGTAGGTTTCAATTCATTAATATGTAAATCCCACAACTTCTTTCAAGTCACATTCCTGCAATAACTTAAAAATTTTATAAGAAAAGGTGACATCTCAGCTCAGACAATGCATTACAGAAGTGAGGTTTGAGTCTGTCTATATCCCAATCTTGAGTCAGACTGGTTCTATTTCCAAAGTATGAATTTATAAAATGTCACATGGATTGACTACCTGCATTTACTGCCTGCAGATTGTCTGCTTTTTGAGCAAAATAGAATGCATCTGCAAATACAATTCTACAAATGCAGATTCACCCCATAGACTTTTATGTTTGTGTGCATGCACGTGAGAGTGTGTGTGTGCGTGTGTGTATGTGTGTGTTGGGGTGAGAGTGCGCATGTGCATTTGAGTGTGTGTCCGTGTGCATGCGTGCGTAGTTGTGTTTATGCATGATTGTGATGGATTAGAAGCCTGTGATAGCGTCTGCATTTGGGTGTGAATGTGGGGGGTATATATGTATGTGTCTGTGAGAGAGAGTGTGTATGAGAGACAGTCTGCGTGAGTGTGTGAGTATGTAAGGGTGTGTGTGTATGTGTGCTTGTGCATGTATGTGTGTGTGAGAGTGTATAGTGCAGTGGTTTTGACATGAACTCCAGGTCCCAGTTGAGGCCACTCTGCGTTGTTGTGTATCCGAAAGTCAGCCTTGGAGGATGGTCACCATCCTCATCATATTCTGACTATGCCAGTTCTTCGAAAGGTGTCCAGTGGGTCCAACTGGTTCTTTCCCCATAACCTTGCAAGTATTTCTCTCAAGGGTATCTCCAAATGCCTTTAGCAAGTTACTATTAAATATCCTTCCATCACCAATTCAGGCAACATTGTCCAGATCATAAAAACCTGTTGCATAAAAGTGCCCTTCTTATCAGTTTTACATTCTATAAATGCACATGCAACATGCAGGACAGAAACAGACCATTTTGTCCTACAGGTCTGTGGCAGTATTTGCACCTCACTTCAGTGCCTCTTTCAGTATTGCTTCATCAAGCCCTATATGCATATTTTTCTATTTCTATCTCCAATTCTCTATGTGGCTTCTCTTCAAATGCTGCTAAGCTATATACCTTGATTGGCTATGGGGTAGCAAGCTTTATCTTCTTACCACTCTCTAAGAAGATTTTTTTCTGCTGAATTCTCTGTTGGATTTATTAGTTGTTATTTTATATTTGTGGCTCCAGCGCTGAATGAATCCACAAGTAGAAATATATTTCTATAGGCACCTGAGCAAACTTGTTCATAATTTTAAAAAACCTCTATTAGGGCACCCCTCAACCTTCTCCTTTCGAGGGAACAGGGACCTGTTCATTCCTCTGGTAGTCCTGATGATTATTTTACTCTTTTAAAAAATAAACACAAAAAATTCTCTCACATCATTTTGTTTTTCCTTCTTTGTATGTGGTGAAAATGGAATATTTTGCCAACCTTTTGTTCTGCTTTTCTCAAATCAATTTGGATTAAGGCTTTGGGCAATTGTACTTTTAAACGCACTGCATCAAAATGTTCCTCCATAAAGAAAAAGGAACAATATTGTAACAGAAAAAGAAAAGAATCTGGCAGAGATAATTTATAAAGATCACAACAGAAAACAAGGATTATGACATATTTACTAAAAGCATGAACATGTGCATCTGTGCATATGTGGTTATAGAATTACATCAGTCAAAAGCAGTCACAATCATAATAAATTAAATCTGAATTTGCCTTCAGTATGTTTCAGGCAGATATTCTGCACTCCCTTGTTGCTTTGATTTTTTTTAAATGCAAATACATCAGGAGGGTACAGAGTAGTATTTTGTGTCATCAAACCTCCTGAACATTATAGTGCTTAAGTTTCATCAGAACTGCCCTATGGCTGGTTAAGACTGAGTGCTACATTTATTCCATTTTCATTATCACCACTTGATTACCGATTTACTGCATTTAACTGATAATAAACTCGCTGCTCACCTCAAAAGAATTTGCTCGCAGGTTTCATTTCTTTCGGAATGAAATTTATTTGATGAACAAATGACAATTAGCCCGCACTCCTTGTTCTGTGTCAGAGTTTCGCTGATTGAACTCAGACCAATTTACTGCTGCTAAATGAGCTTACATAATTTGAATTCAAATATCTTCAGGATATTAGCTCTGGCACTGCAATGTGTTCATGTACTTTTTTTGAAGTTTGTTCTTTTCCCTGGATGTCATACCTTATACCTGCACATTTTGCTTACTTCAAAGTTGTAGAATTAAGATGCTACAAATCCCTGAAGCAAAATGGAAAACTTGAAAGTGGCTTTACGAATTCCGTTACACTACAGTCAATCTTCTCATATTGATTTATAGTGGTTGATTTGACTTTCAATGAAAACAATTGTGATTCTATTTTAAAAAATTGTAAGTTTTGTCACGATTATACTGTAATAGAAAGTGAATCTAAAAACATTTGAAAGTGTTAACCTCTTTCTCTGTAAATGCTTATTGAAAGAGTTGATGGGAAAATTTTACATTTTCTTGTTATGATGAAACCATTAGTACTGAAATCTAACTAATCCATGGTATGTTGTTTTCTGAAAAAAATAATGTGGAAGTTTGAACTAAGATAATTCAAGATGGGGAAAAATAGACAGAGGATTCAGAGTAAATTGTGAGGCTTGTTGTAGCCCACTTTTCAAGAGGTTGGTTCTCAGGTGAACTGAAATTTGAAATTGAATTGAATTGAATTGAATTTATTGTCACGTGTACCGAGGTGAGCAAGCAGGTTGAGAAGAATCTTTCTCCCAGGTTTGAGGCATTGCTATTTATTACCTTGGCTGCTCAGATGATTTGCAGCTGGTCAGATGGTTTTCTGATGGAACTGTAGGTCAGCTTTTTGATCTTCTGAGAAGCAAACAAAAAATATGACTGTCTCGTACTGTGATCTTTTCAAGTCCAAATTAGGTAAGCAGTTGGGGTTACTTACACAAGAATCTCCTCAGGCCCTGATCAAGACTGATGGCGAGAACTCTGGGACAATCATGTGAGAATTTCAAAGAGGCCATTTTCTATGTCAGGAGTAACAACACGTATTTTCCAACCAAGTTTTGGACGTCGAGTTGAGATTCTCACTAGTGGGTGGTGATGAGACTATAACTGGGATTATTGCTCATTATCACTCTCATCACTACCTGATCTCGCCTCATCAATATGAGGGCACCAAGAATTCTCTGCATGAAAGTCAGAGTGGTCACCTGGCAACTTGGCTTGCCACATGCTCCTCCAGGCTGCCATCTTGGATACCTGGCACAGGGTACACTCAATGGGTAGTGGCCACCCACACCACATGGCTGAAGACTCTGGCATTCAACACGTGCCAGTCACAATGTGTCATCACAGCCCTTTATTGTACACTTTATTCATGCATTTGGAACAAACTGACATCTTTCATTGGAATGCTGCTATGAAGACACATTGCATGCAGGGATTGATGAATCTCAGGTTTGTTGCTTACTCTCTTGGCGCAAGCTCACTTGATGCTCACTGCATCTCTTCCCTGTCTCTCCTGGCTTTGCTGTTTGGCACTTCACCTCCTCAAGTAGAATTTAAAGGCTCACATTATTGCCATAATGCCTTGCACTTTAGCACAGGAAGCATGTTGTGCTGATCAGTAGTTCTCTGCTAAGGGGGTGATCATCTTCCTATTTATTGCTACCTCAATCTCACATCATGTACCATGTGACAGCTGTGTACACTGTAAACACACTGTAAATGCGGTAAGCAAATGACCATGTCTCAATGTCTGGTGGGAGTAGTCCTGACGTCTGTCCATGGAGGACCCATCAGTCAGGATGTCCTGCCACAGTAAGTCAAGGTCAGCCTCTGATATCAGTCCAGGGGCTTGGGTACAATCAGTTTAGAATGGTCACGGTCAGTGACCTCACCTTGAACAGGGTGAGGGCTCCTATGTCAGGCACTGCACTGCCTGTCTTGGCTCTTTCTATCCAATCGTGGACTGTTTTCTCCTGGAATGTGAAAGAGGGAGGGATTGAGTGAGAGGAAGGTGGGTTGGACAGCTGTTAGTGCTCAGTGTAAGTGGTGGACAAAAGTGTGGAGTTGTCCTGAGAGAGTGAGTAGGCAGCACTGAGGGAATAAAGGTTTAATGGTTTGGGTGGAACAGGCAGGTGACAGCGACTGAGGGAAGATGTTGCATGCAATAGTGAGAGTGGCACAGCATGAGCACTGGTGAGGGGTAAATGCAGCAGCAAAGACAGAGTGAGTGGTGGGGAGCAGAGAGAGGATGATGGGCTGAGGGGGAGATGGTTGTTGACCCCCCTCCAGACAGCAGAGACTGCACTGGGTCTGGTGGCCACTTTGAAGCAGGCTGGCAGGGCCTGGCATTGTGGCCTCCTCTGCCAGTCCTGGTGGAATCAGGTAACTCTTCTCTGTATCACCCGCTCCACCAGGACCTCATCCAAAAGTGGGGCATATGTCACAAACTACACAGGGCAGCTCTGGCCTGAAAGTGCTTGACCAGATACACAATAACCTTTTAAAGATGGCATAGGCACCAGAGATCCTGAGTCAGTCTAGGATATCCTTGCAGTATTGAATACCTTGGCTGCAGCAAGTGGGTGAATCAAGCCAGCACTGGTTGGGAGGGCCACCATATGGAGTGTGGTAGGTCGTTAATGAGGCATGTTTGGGACAAAAGCATGAGAAAACTCACTAGGGCCTCACACCATGAAATCCACCAAAAATGGCACTTTGCCAAAATGTGGTGAGATTCTGCCCCTCCCATTTTGTGGCTTTTGAATCCTGAGCATTTGAGATGGTTCAGTGTCTCAGCACCTCGAGGACTCCTTAGATATGAGATCACATTTCTGAGCTAGTTTTAGGAAAAGGCAATGGGTCAATATCAATCTGATTGGTTCATTTTGTTCACTCGTGCCTTAGAGGATTTCTTTGGTCCACAGAGGAAGTGAGGTGTACCTCGGTGATCCACCTCTTTGCAGCCATTTGTGATCAATTTAAAAATGTATAAAGATTTGTTTTAAGTTCAGTATATAATGGGGCATGACATGTTGGATGCTTTAAATTCCAGGCTAATTATGGCCTTGTGGTTATGAATCTGGACTAATTACTTAGAAGTTGTGAGATCAATTAATGAATTGAATTGAATTCTGTAAATCTAGTCAATTATAACCTGGCACCAGATAAAACAGTCATGAGTTTTGCTGGATTGTTTTAAAAACCAACCTGGTCCAGTTCTTTCCCTCAGGGAGCTGACTCTGTTGCACTTTATTGGTCTGAATTACATGGGACTCCGGCCCTGTACTACACGGTCTACTTCTTATACTATCAAGGCAACCAGGAATGCACAATAAATGTGTGAGTATTTCCACACACTGAGCTCAAACAGAAAAAAAAATTGTCCAAGGTTTGGAGAGGTAGTGCAGATGAATTAAATGAGTCTGCATGCAGACAGCATTAATAGCATACCAAAAATATGAATATAATAATAAAAAGAAACGAGATGTTATTTAAATAAGGAAAGACTGCAGAAAGTTGCAGCATAGAGGCATATAGGGGTCCTTGTGCATGAATCATAAAAAAGCCAACATCCAGCCCATTCAATAGGTAACAGGGAAGGCAAATGGATCATTGACCTTTACTTCAAGGGAATTGAGTATAAAAAGAGAGGTTTTGCTTAAACAATGCAAGGTATTAATCTGACTGTAGCCGCAATGCTGTGAACAATTTTGATGCCTGTGTCTGAGGAAAATGTGCTGGCCTTGGAAGCACTCCAGAGAAGGTTAACTAGGTTGACGTGGGTATGCAGGGAGTTTCAGATGGGGAGAGGTTAAGTTGGTTGAGTCTGTCCTAGAGGAGGATTAGTGGTGCTGGAAGAGCCCAGCAGTTCAGGAAGCATCCGAGGAGCAGTAAAATTAATGTTTCGGGCAAAAGCCCTTCATCAGGAATACAGGCAGACAGCCTGAAGGGTGGAGAGATAAGTGAGAGGAGGGTGGAGGTAGGGAGAAAGTAGCATAGAGTACAGTAGGTGAGAGGGGGAGGGGATGAAGGTGATAGGTTAGGGGGAGGGGGGAGTGGATAGGTGGAAAATAAGATAGGCAGGTGGGACAAGTCATGGGGACAGTGCTGAGCTGGAAGTTTGGTACTGGGGTGAGGTGGGGGAAGAGGGAGCTTAGAATAATAAGAAGATACATTATTGAAACACATGACATTCTTAGGTGGCCTGAGAGGGTAGATGTGGAGAAGTTGTCTCCCCTTGTGGGATAACCTCAGACCAGACAAGAAAAC
Organism: Chiloscyllium punctatum; assembly: GCF_047496795.1. Lineage (NCBI taxonomy): Eukaryota > Metazoa > Chordata > Chondrichthyes > Orectolobiformes > Hemiscylliidae > Chiloscyllium > Chiloscyllium punctatum. The sequence continues at coordinate 19,064,708 of NC_092776.1, read as the reverse complement.
CTTAGAATAAGGGATTGCACATTTAAAACAGAGTTGGGGAGGATAGTCAAACTAGAATTCTTGACTGTTAAGGTTGGGTCAGTAAGTATAGTCAAGGCTGAGATAGATTTTTAATCAGTAAAGGAATCAAGTGTTATGGAGATAAGGCAGGAAAGTGGAGTTGAGGATAATCAAATCAACTGCAATCTCATTGAATGGTGGCACAGACTCGATGAGCTGAATGGCCTACTTCTGCACCTAGCCCCTAGTGGTCTCGTGAGAAATTCAGTAAAGAAGAATTAGTCACCATTAGTTGTGGAATGCACTTTCTGAATAATCAGCCACTGAATTTCAAAAGATCATTTCAATTGAACAATGTCACTGATACCCTGAGGAGTGGTGACCAGTGTTTTCTTGCCAGAATGCTCCTGTCTTTTATTCCTGTTAGCACTGGCCTCCTGTTTCCGGTGGGAATTCTAATCTTGGCTCCTTTCAAAACGTGGAATGTATGTGAATTCAAAAAGTTTGCTCCGAGTGCAGGATTGTGGGGGAAAGTCAAACCACACCCCTTTAGCAACAATGTGTGTGGTGTTCTCAGATATAATTGTCCATCAGCAGTGCCAGCCACTTTGACAGTTGTTGTGAAAGGGTGAGCAAATTTAGACTTCTGGATTGTACCTGCAAGAGTTAAACAGATAATTTAAAAGTAAAACTAAAAGCAAACTATTCGACCTTGTGTTGAATGAATGCTATGCATCTGAGAGGCTGGTGTCAGCAGGCACCTGTGTAAATAGGAGATGATGTTAACAAAAACATTCAAAGAAGATTTTGCAGAGAGAAACAGGGTTATCACATTGATAAGGAAGAGCATAAAAGCAGCATTTAGAATAATGATTTATTACTCCTTGACTGGGTGAAGCAATCATTACCATTAACCCATCACCTAGAATGGACATTTCAGTTCTTTTGTTTATATAAAGGAAGTTTGGAATTTGGAACATGAGTTGCCTTTGGGGTAACGATACTCAACTTTTCTGTATGCTTCAGGTCTTTAAACTGAGGTGGATCTCTCCTTGCATCACTTGAATATAATGATTGTAAAACCTGTACTCAGTCTACAATGATTGATTAAGTCATGAAGTTAACAATAAGTTTCAGGTAAGTGTGGGGCTAAAGTGGTAGGGATTAAGGAGTTAAACATGCCAGGTAGGTAGGGTATCAGGACACTAAGTGGGTAATGTGCCAGGTAGGTCGGGTGTCAGGTGGAATACTTAGGGAAGGCTGGAATTGGCAGGGAATGGTGGGGAGGTGGATGTGTTGGGACCAGTCTGTGGGAGGGAGTGAGTGGTGGAGTTGGATTTAGCAGAGTTGTGGTGTCATGGCTGGTAGAGGGGGAGGGGACCTTTAGGACCAGTGAGGGGTTGAGAGGTGGAGTCATGTCCAACATAGGGAAAGGGGATTCAGGACTGACTGTGGGGAAGGGGTTTCAGGGCTTTTGAGGGAGGTGGGGCGGGGGGGTTGGTTCAGGTCTGGGACAGTTGGGGTAGGGTGCTGTTCATTTGGCTGGGAGGCATTAAATATATTCAAAGCTGCTAAAGACTTTTTAATCAGTAGATGTTTAATTAGTAAGGGAATAAAGGGTGACGAGGAAAAGACAGGAATGTAGAATTGAGGATTTTCAGATCAGCCATGATCTGATTGCATGGTAGAGCAGACTCAATGGGCTGAATGGTCTCATTCTCCTGCCTTGATTAGTGGATTTATGGATTTTGATGCTGGGGATGATGGGTGATTGAGAGGGCAAGGGGTAGTTATCAATTCTGGTTGAGGCAGGGGGGTATTGTATCAAGGCTGGCAGGAGTTTGGGTGTTGGGGTTTGGGGGAGGAGGGGGGTATCAGCCTGAAAGGTTGCGGATGCATTACAGTTGACCACTGGGATCTTCCCATTGAGCCTGCCACCTCTGGGATTCTGTTGATGCCCAACAAAAGTTTGCATTGCTCCAACAACTGTCTAATGATTGGAATCTCCAGGCCAATGGAATTATGTTGCATCTTTTTTTTAACCGAACGTTTTCACACTGCAATGATCCAAAGGGGAAACAGACTGGGGTGCACTGCAAATTGTGCTACTTGATCTCTGTTGTAGATCATTGTTGGTTGCACAAATATTGTCAATCCTTCTTCCTTTCAAGGTCATGACCTGACATTTTTAAGGGCCGCTCAAGCACTAAGTTAACCACTTTCATGATATTAGGTGTCATGTGAAGTAAGCATTTGAAGTTTACCTCCTGTTAAAAGTACTGTAACATAACCTCAGGTACCAGCAGTAAGCTTGCTGTGGTGAGTAGCTCAGAAATGCCAGTGTAAGAGGGTTTTTGTGATGGCCTAAGGATACACCTGGACTTGGTTTGTTTATGGTGTCAGTTTGGAATGGAGTTCCGGAAAATGGCAATAATGAAACAAAAGTAGTTTAACAGTGCACAGAAAAAGGTTTGTCTGTCAGTATAACAGCCCACATATCACACTGGGATCACATTCAATCATACACATAATTAGGGTGATCTCAGCAGCCTCTGTTTCACTTTGAGCTCAGCTATATAGCAAAACTCAATCGAGTACTTCGCCTTTTCAGATAGGAGCATGTTCAGTTACCAACATTAATGCACGTCAGAAATAGAGACAAAGAGGTAACGGTGGGCAGTTTGCCAAGCTGCCAATCAATCTGTCAAGTAAACCTTTACACAAGTAAATATTTTACTCACCTTATACTTCCAAAAACTATTAACGAGAAACCTTGGGGGAAATCATATCAGGGACTGAACAATGTGCACTATGCTGAGAAATAAGCAACAGATCCAGTGAGGCCTTCCCTTATGTAGGGGGCACCTTGCTGCATTTTCCAACTAAGCTCTTGGTGTTGAGACAGTGTTCTCACTAAGGAGTGGCGGGCTGCCTATTAACAGGGGCTTTTAGTTGCTAGTAGTCTCATTACATGTAAGTCCAAGTGGGTACCTGGTGACTCCAGATGGCCAGGTTCAGGAGCCTGTACTTGTAAAGGGAGAGGAGCAAATTCACACCATGTCTTGGTTCTTTCTGCCTTATGATAGGCTGGTTTCTCTTGACTTGAGGGAATGGGAGGAAATGATTGAGATGAAAGTGGGCTGCACAGCTGGCAAAGCCAACAGAGTGGCGAAGGCCATTGAGCTTTAGCATGGTACAGTAGCTCAGTGGTTAGCACTGCTGCTTCACAGCACCAGGAACCCAGGTTTGATTCCAGCCTTGGGTGTCTAAATGTGTGGAGTTTGCATGTTCTCCCTGTTTCTGCTAGGTGCTCCTCAAACAGTCCAAAGATGTGCAGTTTAGGTGGATTACCCATGGTAAATGCAGGTCACAGGGATGAGACATGGGTCTGGGTGGGATGCTTTTCAGAGGGTCTGGGTGCAGGCTCGATGGGCTGAATAGGCTTTCTCTGCTACGCATTCCTCTGGATGTCAATATAACATATCATCCTTCTCCATGACTCAGTGGCTAAGGTAAAAATGTTTTCAAGAAGGAATTATATACAGTTTTTAGTGTTAAAGGGATCATAGGGTATAGGACGAAAGTGGGAACAGGATGCTAATTTGAATGATCAGCCATGATCTTGTTGAATGGTGGAGTAGGGTCAAAGGGCCAAATGGCCTTCTCCTGTTCCCTTTTCTATAAATTCTCGTACGTGCATTACACAGGCAAAGTTTCAGTTTCAGGTACAGTTGTCAACTTAATTGGAGTATCCTTACAAATGATGTGGCTACAAGAGAAAGGAAGAATCTGGGAACTCTCCATTTAGTAACTCACCTCCTAACTCCCCAAAGCCTTTCCACAATCTACAAGGCTCAGCCAAGAGTGCCGATGGAATACTCCCTGCTTGCCTGGATGGGGGCAGCTCCAACAACACTCAAGAAGCTCAACACCATCCAGGACAAAGGAGCCCAATTAACCAGCACCTCATCACCAACCTTCAACATTGACACCTTCCGTCACTGTACACGAAGGGAGAATTGTTGAGATTTTTTTATTAGAGATGGTCATTGCCTGGGACTTGTGTAGCACCAAATTAACTAGCCACTTAGGAGCCCAAGACTGAACAATATCCAGCTCTTGCTGCACTTTGGCACCAATCTCTGCTCCAACCCCAACCTCACCATCAAGCCAGCGGATAAAGGGGGTGCAGTGGTAGTCTGGTGCACTGACCTACAGCGCTGAAGCCAGACACCAACTCGAAGACACCTCCTCCTATTGTCCCCTTGACCATGACCCCACCCCCCCATCACCAAACCATCATCTCCCAAACCATACAGAATCTCATCACCTCAGATCTCCCACCCACACCTTCCAACCTTGTAGTCCAGGAACGCCGCACTGCCTGATTCTACCTCTTTCCCAAGATCCACAAGCCTGACCACCCTGGCTGACCCATTGTCTCAGCCTGCTCTTGCCCCACTGAACTCATCTCCACCTACCTCGATACTGTCCTATCCCCCCTCATCCAGGAACTCCCCACATTCGTTCGAGACACCAACTACACCCTCCACTTCCTCCAAGACGTCCGTTTCCCCGGCCCCCAATGCCTTATCTTCACCATGGACATCCAATCCCTCTACACCTCCATCCACCATGACCAGGGCCTGCAAGCCCTCCATTTCTTCCTGTCCCGACTTCTCCAACAGTGCCCCTCCACTGACACTCTTATTCATTTGACTGAACTGGTCCTCACCCTTAACAATTTCTCCTTCGAATCCTCCCACTTCCTCCAGACCAAAGGGGTAGCCACTGGCACCCGTATGGGCCCCAGCTATGCCTGTCTCTTTGTTGGCTACGTAGAACAGTCCATCTTCCATCGTTACACTGGCACCACTCCCCACCTCTTCTTCCGCTACATTGGTGACTGCATTGGCGCCACCTCGTGCTCCCGCGAGGAGGTTGAGTAATTCATCAACTTCACCAACACATTCCACCCTTACCTTAAATTGACCTGGATCATCTCTGACACCTCCCTCCCCTTCCTGGACCTCTCCATCTCCATTAATGACGACCAACTTGACAGTGACATTTTTTACAAACCCACCGACTCCCACAGCTACCTGGATTACACCTCTTCCCACCCTACCCCCTGCAAAAATGCCATCCCGTATTCCCAATTCCCCACCTCCACCGTATCTGCTCCCAGGAGGACCAGTTCCACCACAGAACACACCAGATGGCCTCCTTCTTTAGAGACCGAAATTTCCCTTCCCACATGGTTGAAGATGCCCTCTAATGCATCTCGTCTACATCCCGCACCTCCGCCCTCAGATCCCACCCCTCCAATCGTAACAAGGACAGAACCCCCGTGGTCCTCACTTTCCACTCTACCAACCTTCGCACAAACCGCATCATCTGCCGACATTTCCGCCACCTCCAAACAGACCCCACCACTAGGGATATATTTCCCTCCCCACCCCTTTCCGCCTTCCACAAACACCGTTCCCTCCATGACTACCTGGTCAGGTCCACGCCCCCCTACAACCCACTCTCCCATCCTGGCACCTTCCCCTGCCACTGCAGGAATTGCAAAACCTGCGCCCACACCTCCTCTCTCACCACCATCCAAGGCCTCAAAGGAGCCTTCCACATCCATCAAAATTTAACCTGCACATCCATCAATGTCATTTATTGTATCCGTAGCTCCCGATGCGGTCTCCTCTGCGAGGAGACTGGATGACTCCTCGCAGAGCGCTTTAAGGAACATCTCCAGGACACCCGCACCAATCATCCCCACCGCCCTGTGGCCCAACATTTCAACTCCCCCTCCCACTCTGCCAAGGACATGGAGGTCCTGGGCCTCCTTCACTGCCACTCCCTCACCACCAGATGCTTGGAGGAAGAACACCTCATCTTCCACCTTGGAACACTTCAATCCCAGGGCATCAATGTGGACTTCACCAATTTCCTCATTCCCCCTCCCCCCACCTTACCCCAGTTCCAACCTTCCAGCTCAGCACCATCCTCATGACCTGTCCTACCTGTCAATCTCCCTTCCCACCTATCCGCTCCACCCTCCTCTCTGACCTATCAACATCACCCCCACCTCTATCCATCCATTATACTCTTTGCTACCTTCTCCCCAGCCCCCCCCTCACCCCCACCCCATTTATCTCTCCACCCTCCTGATGAAGGGCTTTTGCCCGAAACGTCGATTTCCCTGCTCTTCGGATGCTGCCTGACCTGCTGTGCTTTTCTAGCACCACTCTAATCTAAACTCTGGTTTCTAGCATCTGTAGCCCTCACTTTTGCCTTTGCATTTTGGCACAGGCTATTTAAATATCTGACAAATTACGAATGGTTTGGAACCATTCAATCATCAGCAAACATCTAATTTCTGACCTTCTGATGGAGAGAAGGTAATTGAAGCAATTGGAGATGGATGGGCTGAGAACATTATGCTGAGGATCTCTTGCAGGGGTGTTTTGGAGCTGGGGTGATTAACACATATGATTGCACATATGATAACACATAGAACACTGCAGGATGATTAACCTCTAATAACTGCAAACATTTCTATTGTGCCAAAGTATAACTCCAACCAGAGGAAAGTTTACCCCGATTGGGCATATAGTCGAGGTCAAAAACTACCATGAACCAGCACAATCCAACATTGTTTTGGAATACATTCTCCAAAACAGTCTTAGTGGTAACTTGGTGCAGTTTGAACAATGCAGCTGAAAGTGCATTTTTATTTTTTAAAAAGTAAACGTTTGTAATCACAGCGCCAATCCACCTCTGTGAATAATCTGACTTTGAGAGGTCAAAGATGACATTTCAAAACAAAAGAGCCATTTGCTAGCTAACTGCTGTAGAGTAGTCAGTTTGTTGATATTTTTTAAGAAATCAAAAACTTGTAAAATATGTCTAACTCAGTCCTCACACCCAAAGATACCAGTTTCATATTAGAAAGCTTCTGGGATAACTACAAGAAAGCATAATCATATCATGATTAAAAATCACACAACACCAGGAAGCCAGTGCTTCCAAATAAACCTGTTGGACTATAACCTGGTGTTGTGTGATTTTTAACTTTGTACACCCCAGTCCAACACCGCCATTTCTGAATCATGACTCAGATCATGATGTTTTGGTGGTGAACTTGGAAATTACAGAAACTTGATTTGCAATTGGTACAAACTGCGCTTGGAATTTCCTGATCATTTACAAAAGCAATGTTAATTTCTGGTGAACTGCACCGAGAAAGTACAACTAATTGGAAATAACAGCTTTATCACCAATGAACAAATAATCAACTATTAAATATAAAAAAGAATCTCCTTCATTCACATATGAATGAGTTAGGATAGAATGGTATTTCAGGAACTTGACATCAATGCATTAGAGATTTAGAGTCATAGAGTCATAGAGATGTACAGCATGGAAACAGACCCATCGGTCCAACTTGTCCATGCCAACCAGATATCCCAACCCAATCTAGTTCCACCTGCCAGCACCTGGCCCATATCCCTCCTAAACCTTCCTATTCATATACCCATCCAAATGCCTCTTAAATGTTGCAATTGTACCAGCCTCCACCACATCCTCTGGTAACCCATTCCACATACGCACCACCCTCTGCATGAAAAAGTTGACCCTTAGGTCTCTTTTATATCTTTCCCCTCTCACCCTAAGCCTATACCATCCAGTTCTGGACCCCCACCCCAAGGAAAAGACTTTGTCTATTTACCCTATCCATGCCCCTCATGATTTTATAAACCTTTATAAAGTCACCCCTCAGCCTCCGACCCTCCAGGGAAAACAGCCCCAGCCTGTTCAGCCTCTCCGTATTGCTCAATTCCGCCAACCCTGGCAACATCCTTGTAAATCTTTGCTGTGGAGGAAGAAGATTTGCATCTCAAGATCATAAAGGAACGTTCAGAGGAACATAGCCAATATGTTTCTGAATAAAAGGCAAAGAAGAGTATGACTGAGAGAGAGAGAGAGACAAGAGGTGTAAATGGGTAATATATCAGACAAGGTTTTTTACTGTTTCACATACTGAGTGCTAGAGAGCTACCAGAAAACACGCTGCAGAGATAGAAATGATATTCAAACCTTGGACAGATTTGGGCTTTATAGAGTTAAGAATTGTTGATGGCCACTATGTAATGTGAAAAGAACCTGAGGAAAAAAATATGGACTACATTATTTTTAAAGAGTAGTTTAGAGAAGTTGCAGATTAAATACTGTATTTACCACATCCGAATGGAAGGCAATTATCAAAATAATTTCCTTCCCTTTTAAGAGGGGGATTGCTGCTGGTAAAACTTTCTACAGGCCCCAGCAGACTCTGTTAGCAAGATCCAGTTAGCAACATCTCTCCAATTGCTGTGGAAGCATCCCTTCCTCATAGTATAGTGGGTAAGTGACAGCTTGTTGGTCAACCAATTGGTCCCTCGCTGCATTTGTCTACCTGGTTTGCAGGTACTGAGCCCAACTGGAGTGTACCAGTCATTGCCTGGATGACATCTGGCTAGAGATAAACTTGGAAACTTTTTGCAGCAGACATTTTATGATTTAATGAGTACTGCAACCAAACAGTAACCAAATTGTCAGAGCAATTGGTTATTGAAACACAGGATGAAATGATTAAATTGTAAAGTTAAATATATTGGACAGAATCCAAAGTATGGGAATGGTGAATTAATTGAAAAAAAAATTAAATTGAAGAAGCACCGAAAAAAATGAAAGAAGAAAGTTGGAGAATTAAAAGTAATGGATATTAAGACGAGTAATGAATGTTTACATTAGTTTTGACATTTTTTGTGTCATGCCAAAGGATATTTTGAATTTTTAGTCAAGACTTTGATGTTTTAATCCAGGACACAAAATTCTGAAAATAATGGTTGACTAAAGCCATCTGGCTTCTTCTGCGGTTTAAAGCGCACCTCTGTCTCAAGAGTGAACAAAAGGAACATTCTGGACTCATGTGAATCTGAAACTACAGACCATAGGTTTAAGGTGAGAGGGGAAAGATTTAAAAAGGATCTGAGGGGTAACATTTTCACACAGGGGGTGGTGAATGTATGGAACGTGTTGCAGGAGGAAGTGGTGAAGTTGGGTACAATTACAACATTTAAAAGGCATCTGGATGGGTAAATAAATAAAAGGGTTTAGAGGGGTATGGGAAAATGCTGGCAAATGGGACTAGGTCAAATTGGGATGTCTGGTTGGCACAGACAAGTTGCACTGAAGGTTTTTTTGCATGCTGTATGACTCTGTGACAAGTATTGGCGAATTAAATGGGTAATTTGAAATATAAGGACGCTGGCTGTCTCAAATGCTCAAGGTGTTAAACAGCAAGACAGAACTTTGGAATCAATATACACGCCATTGTGTTTTTTGAAAAAAAACTTCAAATTTATGGAAGTTGTAGTCCATGTTGTTGTCTGCTTTTAAAGCCAGCTAGATGCTGTTTGCCAACAGCATTCCATGTAAAGCCATCAACTTAGTTGCAAATAATTCAGGCAGTTAAGAAAATTAACAGCAAAACCTTGGAAGTGGGATATCCTAACATAGTGAAGGAGTCCTCTAACATGGTAGTGTTAAAGTTCACCTGAGAATCGACATCTTAGAAATTTAACTATTGGAAACATCATAGCTTACTAAGAATCCTTCAGTTTACAAGATCCTCACTTCACCCTAACTTTAAACATCAATTTCATTCAATAAACTGGGGTTACTACATGGGAGTCAGGGGTTGTAAGCTGGACTCTGTTAACTATAATTTGTAACAGTATATTACCTTTACCAGTAATTAATCTCTCCAGATGTGCATATGGGAACCAGTTTGTATGTTGCTCCATTTTTCATGGAGTTAAGTGTGTGCGAATAAATGACCATCTTTGTTTTAAACTCACAAAAGTTTGCTGTGAAATTATTTGATTTGAAATTCACACTCCAAGGATAGGAAAATATACATGCCTTACATACAAAAACATACTGTTCATGGGCAGTAAAGGGATCACATAACATCTATCTGTGACATTAGTAAGAAGAGTATTTTAAAGAGCAGGTTGACTCCCATTGGTTTAAGTGGAATACCAAAGAATTTATTGTGGTTTCACTGAAAGAAACAGCAAAGAAGAAGAGATGAATTTTTCTATCAAAACCTGTTGATGCTGCACCTGCTCAGACTCTATACTCAGAGACTCAAATATGATACCTCTTATCCTTTGGTATTTATATTGAGGAAGATAATGTTGCATGCACATTTATTCATTATTGATGCCATCATCTTTCCTGAATGTAGTGGATGTCCACCTCTGTCTTTCCCTATTCCAAATAAGTCAACTGCATCCAGCCTTTCCTAGTTTTCCCCACTGCTTCCCTCTCCTCTCAATCTTTTCTTCCACGATGTGGATGTTAAAATGTCCTTCATTCTGACAAAACTGGTCTTGGCTATCTTTCTTCTCCTTTGGATCTCACAATCAAATCTACTGTCATCTGTGATAACAACCTGTCCAAGATAATGTAAACCTTTTATCTTCCTCCTGGACTTCGCCATTTATTTCAAGTTTAACGTTTATACTTAGATTTCTACTTAGCATTGTTTTCTTGGTCATTTTTTCAAATCTTTCCTCATTGATGTTTATTTCTTATTACGAAACCCACCATATAAAGTCTGGGTACCTCCGAAATCATGACATCCCTACAGTATGGAAGCAGACCATTTGGCCCATCAAGTTCACACCAATCCTATGAAGAGCATCCCAACTGCTACCCTATCCATGTAACCCTACATTTCCTATGGCTATCCCATCTAGCCTGCACATCCCTAGACAATTTAGCATCGCCAGTCGACTTAACCTGCACATCTTTGGTCTGTGGGAGAAAACCAAAGCACCTGGAAGAAACCCAGGTAGACACAGGAAAAATGTACAAACTCCACACAGACAGTCACCCGAGGCTGGGATCAAATTTGTGTCCCTGGTACTGGGAGGCAGCAGTGCTAGCCACTGTGCCCCCCCACCACCCCTCCGAGATGATGATTATTAATGACAATCTCTCTGGCCTAGAAAGCAAACAATTTTAATTGTGCAGAGTAATTCTTTCGGACTGTGAAAAATTTCAAGAGATTAAAAGTGTTCAAATTCAAATATTTAAGTTTATTTTAACCTTTCCTTTCTATTTCTTTCTCTCTCACTCGGTATCTCTCTCTCTCGCTCTTCATTCATTTTTTGTTCCCTCTCTTTGTTTTGTTTGCAGTACCTACTTAAAATTTGCTTCACTCAGTCCATTTTAAACTTGCTTCTCAATATTTATTTACCAGTCCTCTAACCCAGCTGGAAGAGATATACTGTCCTGCTGTTCACCAAAATATCCTGTTGCTGTCTCTGTACCATGATCAGGTTACAACTTCAGCAACTGAGTAAAATATAAACGTGCAATTTTAAATCAAACTAATGGGATACGCTATGAAATAACAGCCTAGTAAAATGTTGACTGTTACTTAGACTGTTACTTAAAAATGAAAGTGATTTGCAGAAGGATTTGGACAGGTTAGGAGAGTGGGCAAAGAACTGGCAAATGGCGTACAATGTGGGAAAGTGTGAGGTCATACACTTTGGTAGGAAGAATAGAGACATGGACTATTTTCTAAATAGGGAGGAAAACTCAGATGTCTGAAGTGCAAAGAGACTTGGGAGTTCTCTCAAAGTAAACTTACAGGTTGAGTCAGTAGTTTCGAAGGCAAATGCAATGATGGCATTTATTTTGAGAGGACTTGAATACAAAAGCAGGGGTGTACTTCTGAGGCTCTGTAAGACTGCAGTCAGACCGCATTTGAAGTATTGTGTGCAGTTTTGGGCCCAATATCTCAGGAAGGATGTGCCTGCCCTGGAGTGTGCTCAGAGGCGATTCACAAGAATTGTCCCTAGAATGAAAAGCTTAATATATGAGGAACATTTAAGGACTCTGGGTTTATACTCAATGATCTAATTGAAACATACAAAATACTGAATGGCCTGGATAGAGTGGACGTTGGGAAGATGTCTCCATTGATAGGAGAGACTAGAACCGGAGGGCATAGCCTTAGAGTAAAGGGTGACTTTTAGATAAGGAGATAAGGAGAAGCTTCTTCAGTCAGGGAGTGGTGAATCTATGGAATTCATTGCCACAGAAGGCTGTGGAGGCCATCGAGTGCAGTTAAGACTGAGATGGATAAGTTCTTGAGTATCATGGAAATCAAGGGTTACAGAGAGAAAACAGGAGAATGGGGTTGAGAAACTTACCAGCCATGATTGAATGGCAGAGCAGACTTGATGGGCTGAATAGCCTAATTTATGCTCTTACCTCTTATGGTCTATGGTCTTCCGATGCTTTGCAGTGGTACATCATATTACCATTTTAGGACAGAGTAAAACATTGAAGAAATGGCAAAATTTTGAGAAACACAGTTCATAAGGAAGGTGACAAAGGAATTACAAACTGCATACTGCAGTGGAAAGATCAAAATTAGCAGGGAGTATGACAAAATGTGCCTAACATAAAATATTATAATATTGAACAACTTCATAGAGAGACAAAATGTTACAGATGAAATATTGCTGTTTATTAGTAGACTGCCCCAAAAACTCCCATTTGTATAGCACCTTTCACTAGCAATGGATGTCACAATATGCATTTCTGCCAATTTAAGTACCTTCTGAACTATAGACATTGTATTACCATGGGAAACACAGCAGCCAATATGCACACAGCAAATTCCCATAACCAGCATTGATTTTACAAATACATTAAGGACAAAAGGGTAACCAGGGAGAGAATAGGGCCCCTCAAAGATCAGCAAGGTGGCCTTTGTGTGGAGCCGCAGAAAATGGGGGGATACTAAATTAGTATTTTGCGTCAGTATTTACTGTGGAAAAGAATATGGAAGATACAGACTGTAGGGAAATAGATGGTAACATCTTGCAAAATGTCCAGATTACAGAGGAGGAGGTGCTGGATGTCTTGAAATGTGTAAAGGTGGATAAATCCCAGGACCTGATCAGGTATACCTGAGAACTCTGTGGGAAGCTAGAGAAGTGATTGCTGGGCCTCTTGCTGAGATATTCGTATCATCGATAGTCACAGGTGAGGTGCCGGAAGACTGGAGATTGCAAATGTGGTGCCACTGTTTAAGAAGGGTGGTAAGGACAAGCCAGGGGACTATAGACAGCGAGTCTGATGTCGGTGGTGGGCAAGCCGTTGGAGGGAACCTTGAGGGACAGGATGTTCATGTATTTGGAAAGGCAAGGATTGATTAGGGATAGTCAATGTGGCTTTGGGCGTGGGAAGTCATATCTGACAAACTTGATTGAGTTTTTTGAAGAAGTAACAAAGAGGATTGATGAGGGCAAAGTGGTAGATGTGATCTATATGGACTTCAGTAAGGCGTTTGACAAGGTTCCCCATGGGAGACTGATTAGCAAGGTTAGATCTCATGGAATACAGGATATAGAACTGGCTCAAAGGTAAAAGACAAAGGGTGGTGGTGGAGGGTTGTTTTTCAGACTGGAGGCCTGTGACCAGTGGAGTGCCACAAGGATTGGTGCTGGGCCTCTACTTTTTGCCATTTACATAAATGATTTGGATGCGAGCATAAGAGGTACAGTTACTAAGTTTGCAGATGACACCAAAATTGGAGGTGTAGTGGACAGCGAAGAGGGTTAGAGCTGAAAATGTGTTGCTGGAAGAGCGCAGCAGGTCAGGCAGCATCCAAGGAACAGGAGAATCGACGTTTCGGGCATCAGCCCTTCTTCAGGCTGATGCCCGAAACATTGATTCTCCTGTTCCTTGGATGCTGCCTGACCTGCTGCGCTTTTCCAGCAACACATTTTCAGCTCTGGTCTCCAGCATCTGCAGTCCTCACTTTCTCAGCAAGAGGGTTACCTCAGATTACAACAGGGTCTTGACTAGATGGGCCAATGGGCTGAGAGGTGGCAGGTGGAGTTTAATTCAGATAAATGTGAGTTGCTGCATTTTGGGAAAGCAAATCTTAGCAGGACTTATACACTGAATGGTAAGGTCCTAGGAGGTGTTGCTGAACAAAGAGACCTTGGAGTGCAGGTTCATAGCTCCTTGAAAGTGGAGTCGCAGGTAGATAGGATAGTGAAGAAGGCGTTTGGTATGCTTTCCTTTATTGGTCAGAGTATTGAGTGCAGGAGTTGGGAGGTCATGTTCGGTTGTACAGGACATTGGTTAGGCCACTGTTGGAATATTGCATGCAATGCTGGTCTCCTTCCTATCGGAAAGATGTTGTGAAACTTGAAAAGGTTCAGAAAAGATTTACAAGGATGTTGCCAGGGTTGGCGGATCTGAGCTAAAGGGAGAGGCTGAACAGGCTGGGGCTGTTTTCCCTGGAGCGTCGGAGACTGAGGGGTGACCCTGTAGAGGTTTACAAAATTATGAGGTGCATGGATAGGGTAAATAGGCAAAGACTTTTCCCTGGGGTCGGGAATCCAGAACTGGAGGGCCTAGGTTTAGGGTGAGAGGGGAAAGATATAAAAGAGACCTAAGGGGCAACCTTTTCACACAGAGGGTGGTACTTGTATGGAATGAGCTGCCAGAGGATGTGGTGGAGTCTAGTACAATTGCAACATTTAAGAGGCATTTGGTTGGTATATGAATAGGAAGGGTTTGGAGGGATATGGGCTAGGTGCTGGCAGGTGGGCCTAGATTGGGTTGGGATATCTGGTCAGCATGGACGGGTTGGACCGAAGGGTCGGTTTCCATGCTGTACATCTCTATGACTCTATGACTCTATAACAATAATGGGTTAATCTGTTTTTTAAGTAACATGGATTGAGAATAAATATTGCCCTTGATACTGGGGATACCTTTCCTGGTCTTCTTTAGGGAGCCTTTAAAGTACTCTAGCATGTAGATGGGGTGTTACTTTAACCAAAGGGCTGTACCACAACAGTGTACTCTTAGCTTCAACTTCTACACTCATATTCTGAAGTGGGACTTGGACCCAGAGACAGCAGTGCGACCCAGAGGTCAGTAGTCCAATGGGGTTTTGCCACACTCCGTGATACACTACGTAAACACCTATCTAAGAATATTATCTAAGATTAGTCAATATATTTCAAGAAGGTGGCAGAAAATGTTTTTAAAATATGGCAAGATTGTTGATTGCAGATATCAATTATGAAGAGAGGCTGAGTTAGGTAAACACAGAGGCCAATGAAGACTCACTAATATAGATGTAAGAAACTGGTTTGTGAAAATCCATGCCAGAAGCTCAAGGTATATTAGTTATCAAAATTAATAAATAATTCACCTTCAGCATTTGATTTATGGAATAGGCTGCCACCTAGTGCCACTTGGTTCAATCAAAGCTTTCAGAAAATAATTCATTTAAGCAATTCCTTCTTCATCAGGAAATATAAATGGGAAAAGTGAGGAAAAGGTAATTGAAAGCAGTTTGATGATATCTTGAATTAGGACTTGGACCATTGGACAAGCTGAATAGGCTTATCTGACTACTGTTTATATGTTACACATGATAAGTTGGCTTATATTTTGGTTTCTTCCAAATGTAGTCATTTAGTGATAGGTTAGATATGCAAAGCAGTTCAGGTTGGGTCACCCTATGAAAAGTAAACAATGAGGTTGTGTAAAAATACTCATATAATTGGTCCAAATGTCTTCGAGCTTATTTTTGCTGGCATTGTGAAAGTCTGGAGTTATTTCTGAATAGCAAGTAACATTCTTTAGGTGCCTCCTTGATGTCATAGAATCTCGATAGCACTGACTGCAGTCCGTTTAAAAAAATGGAAATGTCACCTGTCAAATTCCAGTTGTCATTCAGGAACTTAACGTCATGGAAAGATTTAACTTGCAACTTCTTCAAATGCATTTGGTTAATCCTAAATGCTTTCCTGTACATGGTGCTGTTCCCCAACAACCTTCCTGACAGATCGCTCAGGGTGTCCTCAGCATGACAGGAAGTTTGACCATATGAGAATGTTTTCATAATAAGGAATTTAGTTTGGTCTGTCGTAACATCTGATGACCAGGTCAACATTGCAGTCCTGTAGAGTTCAGGTGTTGGCTCCCTGAGATTTTACGATTTGCAGATCCCAATACTCCGGTCAGGTCTTCCAGAGATCCAAATTCCCAAGAGTACTGTGGAGTTTTAATTTCACGGCATGTTTTTTTTTTCTGATCTAGAAGCCAAACAGATGTCCAAGCTTGGCATCTTGTTGGGCTGGGATCACTGCAGAAGATGTCACAGCCGATGAGCTGTCATCTTTTGGGGTAACATACAGCAAAGTTTGGAGAGTTTGAAGACTAGAAGGCCGTCTTAGGCAAGCAAGGCAAGATCTGGGGAGAAATGGAGGATCAGGTAAAGGGAGGAGTGTGACACAGGAGAAAGATGGTGTGTGGGGAAGTGTACTTGATAGCAGGGAGGTCAGTAATTGTGGAAATTGGCCAAGGATTATGAGAAGATTTATTATCACAACGTCAGTAACATTTATAACAATGGGGGAGCTTTAATTCCCAATAGTTTCTTACAGTATTACTTGCTGGGTCAGGGTGAAACACTCCTACGTGCTTATTGGGAGTACTGAGAAAGTATTTACTTATTCCATATAGCAGTCTTTACCTCCATTAGCAGCCAGGTTTCCCATTATCTTTGGAAACCTGGATGGCCATTCCTGAGCCAGTTTGGCATATCCTTCCACTTGCCAGAGGTGGGCGTACTGAACACTGTCTGGATTCCTGGTGGTGGTGTCTTCTTTAAAGCCAGTCTGTGTATCCTGTAAAATGCTGGCAGTCCACAGCTGAGTTTCAAGGAATCTCTGATTTGCTCAGGAGATGTTGGATAGAGGGTATTGGAACCCTGCTTTGCCGACAGAACCTGGAAGTCCTACTGGATGGGGCGATGTTGTGCGCGCAGCTACTGCCTATGGAGTGTGACTTGAGATGTGGGTGATTCATGGAGGCCTGAGGAGGAAGCAGTGAGCTGGAATCGCCAGCTTTCTTATTGGGAATTGTTTTACGCAGCAGGTCAGTGAATAGGAAACTGCAGCTCAGTGAGGCGAGGTGACCTAATACTGGGAATGCTAATAATGAGAATGCTGCTCCGGAGTGAGAGTCTCATCTCAGGTCAAAAATGGGACTTTTTCCTTTCAACATTGGCCTATTCCTTGCTGGACTTCTCACTTGACATTTCCAACATTCCTGCCATGTCACTCAGGGGCTGGGAACCTGCTGCCTACCGTGGAATAATAATAAATAATATTTGCCTCATTGGGGTACTGCAAATATCATTTTTACTAAAGTGTGTCTTTAAAAGAAACAAGATACTCTATGGTGATGGTTTCATGCTTCTAAGCAATGTGGACAGTTTCTGCTGCAAACCTACCACAGCAGTGACTTATCAAAATTGAGTTAAAAATCTCTGTTATTAAACCTTTCTGCTGAATGTCATTTTTGCAGAAATCTGGCTAAGAAAAGATCCTGACTGGAATACTTTGAAACCGATATTAATAAGATATTTCCATTTGAATTTTTATGTAATCATGAAAGGAAGTCTGCTTAAATTTCCGATTGTTAGAGTCTTGTTCTCTGTGCATCGTTTACCTGTTAAGAATTAGCTTCTAGCTAATATATGTATACGATAGGATGTCATTCATCTTTGTCAACAATGGTTTCTTTCCAAAAAAAGAGGTCATATCAGCTTGTTATTTTACACAGTGTATATTTGTTTCAGTCCACGTGATACCAAGAAACGAGTGAAGACACAGGGGACTAAAGACTATCGACCCTAATGATATTCTGTCAATAGTACTGAGAACATTGAACCAGAAAATGGTTAGATACAGGTTTGCTTTCCGATTTCATTGATGTATTTTCCTAAACACAAGGACAATTACAACAGAGATAAAGTACTGTTCATTATATGGACTGACAATTGTAGAGAATCTTAGGTTTTTAACTCAGATTGACCTCATACACTTGTTGGATGAGCATCAATTCATGGCTGGAAGATTACTTCTTAAATATGTTTGTAATATTTGTCTCAGAAATAGTGGAAAAGACAAAGTCTCTTTAGTTTAAGAGCTATGTTTGTGTATTTACCTTATCAGCTTATAAGTACATTTACCTTTATATTTAAATTCTTTCGTATTTAGTTTACATGTCAACTTGACTCAGCAGTAACCCTTTTAACTCTGAGTCAGAGGGATGAAAACTTAAACCCACTTAATGACCTGAACATGGAACTGAGTCTGAAGCTTCAACATGGCACTGAAAGAGGTGCTGTCTTTCTGATCAGATTACGAAGTAAGGTTTTACCAATCTAAGCTGGAAATAAAGGATCTCCTTGCATTTTTTAAGAAGAGTCATGTGTCACTGGTGTCTTAAGCCAGTCAACCCCTCATTCAAAACAAATTAATTGGTCATTTTCCTCATTGGCTTGTCCTTGGACATCTGTATGTATGCATTTAGTGCTGGATTTACCCTAAAAGTATTAACTTCACTTCAATAGTACTAGGTTGTAAATAGAAATACCAAGACGATATGAAAGGTACAGAAGTGTTGTCTTTCTGAACAGATTTATTTTGAAGATCAAAATAAATCAAGATTGAGTAAATGTTATAATGAAGGGAGGTTGTCATGCAGCCATAACCATATGCAATTACAAATGGCTTGTTCTATTTTAGATGGATTGGTTTAAAAATAATATTTCGTGCTTGGACAAGAATTAAGAGTGACATCATCAATTAAAGTGTTATGTGCAAGAAAAAGGAATTAATTGTAACAAACGTCCTTCCTTTAAGGCATTGAGATGAGATTAATATATTCCTAACCTCACAATGTTTCATTATCTTGAGTCATAGATACTTGCAGCACAGGAAAAGACCCTTTGGCCCATTCTGTCCAGACCAGTCAAAAACAATCACCTAATTATTTTAATTCCATTTCCAGCACTTGGCTCATAGCCTTTTATCCCTTGTCATCGCAAGTGTACATCTAGATACTTCTTAAATGTTATGAGGGTTTCTGCATCTACCATTCCTTACAGGCAGAGAGTTCCAGATTCTCACCAACTCTGGGTGAAATAATTTTTCCTCACATCCGCTCTCACCCTTCTGTCACTTACCATAAATCTGTCCCCTTATCATTGATGCCTCCATCAAGGGAAAAGTTCCTTCCCGTCAGCCTATCTATCCCCCTCATAGTTTTATACTAACTCAGTTACACCCACCCACCCTCTGCGCAGTCTCATCTACTCTAAGGAAAACAACCCCAGTCTGTCCAATCTCTTTTTATAACTAAAACTCTCCATTCCAAGCAACATTCTGGTAAATGCTCTCTGCTCCCTCTCCACTGCTATCGCATCTCTGCTGTATGTGGATTCTGGAAATGCTCGCAATACTGTGGCATAAACTACATTTTATACAATTCCAGCGACCCTCCCCACTCTTAAATCCCACACCTTGGCTCATAAAGTCAAATATACTGTATGTTTTGGATGTGGGCTTGCTCGCTGAGCTGCAAGATTCGCTTTCAGATGTTTTGTCACCATACTAGGTAACATCATCAGTGAGCCTCCAGATGAAGCACTGGTGATACAGCCCACTTGCTATGTATGTGTTTAGGTTTCCTTGGGTTTGGTGGTATCATTTCCTGTGGTGACATCATTTCCTGTGATGATGTCATTTCCTGCTCTTATTCTCAAGGAGTCCAAGTCTTGGAATCCAAGTCAATATGTTTGTTGGTACAGTTCTGGTTGGAATGCCATGTTTCTAGGAATTCTCATGCATGACTCTGACTTTTCCTAGGGTGGGTGCATTCTCCTAGTCAAGGTAGTGTCCTTCCTCATCTGTATGTAACGATACTAGTGAGAGTGGGTCATGTCTTTTTGTGGCTAATTGATGTTCATGTATCCTGGTGGCTAGTTTTCTGCCTGTTTGTCCAATGTAGTGATTGTTACAGTTCTTGTAAGGTATTTTGTAAATGACATTGGTTTTGCTTGCTTTTTGTGTAGGGTCCTTCAAGTTCATTAGCTGCTGCTTTATTCTGTTGGTCGGTTTGTGGGCTACCATGATGCCAAGGGGTCAGAGTAGTTTGGCAGTCATTTCCTAGTTGTCTGTGATGTAGGGGAGAGTGGCTTGGGTTTCTGGGTGTGTTTTGTCTGCTTGTTTGGGTTTGTTGCTGAGAAATTGGTGGACTGTGTTCATTGGATACCCGTTCTTTTTGAATACCAAGTATAGATGATTTTCCTCTGCTCTGTGTAGTTCCAATGTATTCAAATAGAATGGGTACTCAACGAACAAAGTCTGCCGATTTCTCAGTAACAAACCCCCAACAAACAGACAAAACACGTCCAGAAACCCTAGCCACTCTTCTCTACATCAAAGACATCATTGAAATCTGCCAGACTACTCAGACCTCTTGGCGTCATAGTAGCCCACAAACCCACCAATACACTAAAACAGCAGCTAATGAACTTGAAAGACGCTATACAGACAACAAGCAAAGCTAAGGTCAGGACAAAAAAACCTTGCGAGAACTGTAGCAAATGCTATATTAGACAAACAGGCAGAAAACTAGCCACGAGGATACATGAACATCAACTAGCCACAAAAAGACGTGACCCACTCTCACTAGTATCCTTATGTACAGATGAGGAAGGACACCACTTTGTTTGGGACAACACATCCATCCTAGGACAGGCCAAACAGAGTCACACACGAGAATTCCTAGAAACATGGTATTCCAACTGGAACTCTATTAACAAACACATTGACTTGGATCCCATTTACCATCCCCTGAGAAAAAGAGCAGGAAATGACATAACTGCAGGAAATGACATCACCATGGGAAATGACATCGCCAACCCAAGGAAACCTAAACACATAAATAGAAAGCGGGCCATGCCACCAGTGCTTCATCCAGAGGCTCACTGATGATGTTACCTAATATGGTGACAAAACATCTGAAAATGAACCTTCCAGCTCAGCAAGCAAACCTACAGCCAGAACCTCAACCTGAGCTACAAATCTTCTCGAAACTTGCTAATACTGTATGTTTTTTAAATCAGTTTATCTGTCTGTCTGGTACCACAAGAAACAGGTATATATGCACATTATGGTCCCTCTAGTCCTTGGTGCTTCTCAGAGTCCTACTGCTCATCATGTATTTCAATACCTTGTTTGTCCCTGATCTTGAGATGTGACCTCCTCTGGTAAGGCGATATTCATTATATATCATGTGTGGGCCCAGAATCAGAAGCTGGCAGATATCTCTGATAGGGATTACTGCTGATCTCCCATGAAGAACATTAGTCTTTTCACAATAGGAATAGGATAAGGTCCTTCAGTCTCTTGGGTCTTATATGTCATTCCATGAGATCATGGTTGATCCGTAAACTCCATGTACTTCATTTTCCCCGTACTCCTTAAAAGCTCTGAACAACAAAAATTAACTCAGAATTAAAATAAGTCAAAGCCTTTCACATTTTGACTTGTTGCCATTGTCCATTCAAGTTAACCAGAATGCAGGTACCTTTTCACTATAAAGCATAGCTGCCAAACTTATTCTTAAGAGGAAGCAAGCAATAATGTGAGAAGCACAACATAAAACTATCCTTGGCAACTGCAGCACAAGCAAAACTGTTTGAATATCTCTTGGCTTGAATGACTTGGTCCAAATATTGTTTGGCTTGCAAGTGTGAATTGTAATTCAAATGAAGAAACGAAGGGTGGAAAGAAGCTGTACTTTAGCAGCTTAGAAGCTTTCTGCCGAAATGTTTATATCTTGCTTCATTGCTGACTTTTAAGGTAGATGCCTTCGTCAAGCTTAGGGTTTATAAATTTCATTAAAAAACCTATTTAGAAAATCTTCTCAAGCAAGAATATAAATATAGCAATGCTCTCTCAAGATATTCTTGGGCACATTTTCAGATTCATGTCAAGCCCAATTTTTTAAACAACTTATTCTTCAGTGTTAATCTGATAATAAAACGACAATGATAGTATAGGCTTCTCGTAAGCACAAAATTGATGATAATTAGTCCATAGTCACCATTTCAATTAACAAAGTAAATTCAATTTAATAAGAAAATGTTTCCTTTGTTGCCTTGAGAAAGTAACATATACATTCTGAGAATAACCCAGCAGGGAAATCTTGCTGTGTTTTCCATTGAAGGATTATTGTTACATGGAAAGAAAACTTTTTCGCATTTTTTCAAGTTTCTAAATATTGGGGAGAAAACTTCTGATCATTTCTTGCATTATAATTGAGATTTTTGCTCAAATTGAACTCAAAATCATTTAGAAGGTGCTTAACGATAAGGAGTTGCTTAATTCTTGTTATATTTCAACCCTCATACCTATTCCATTTTAAAGACTACCTACTTCCATCTCTAAAGCATTGGTTTTGTTTATTCTCCCCTACCACCGCCCCCCCTCCCCACCCCACCCCCACTGGTCTCCTCCACTCAAACTCAAAATCATCCAGAGCTTTGCAATTGTATTCTATTCCATTGTTCAGTTTTTTCACCTAATCCTTTGTTGTTGTCAACAATGTAAATTGTTGCTCAATATTTTCCAATTATTCCTGAGCTCATTCTTACATGGACAATTAACATAGCATCAACTGGACTATTACTATATGCATGGAGAGTAAAATCTGAACTCCCATATTATTTAACAGTTGTCAGTCTTTCTCTCTGATATCCTCTTATTAGAATTAGTGTTTATTCCATTTGCCTGCTTCCATATTATGAACTTTTTCTTTCCATGTGTCAGAAAGCTTTCCACTTGGTCAATAACTATTTGAAGGCATGGTTCCTGAAACTGAATACAATACCCCACAAAAGATTCTGCTCATGATTTAAATGGGGTTCAACTAATCTGTTTTGATGTAGAATCAAATGCTCTCAACAGACATTTCAATGTTAACTCACCCTCACTGATGGCTGGATAATTTCAGTGAATGGTTAAAAATCACATCCAAATCCTGTCCTTCCTCAATTTTGCTGTAGTTAACCAACAATTCTGTGTATGCTTACGACATATACATTACATTACCTAACAACATACATTACCCAACAATGATCCACAATGAAATTGTTTGTTATTCCTTAACTAGCTAACAATCTCTCTCATGATGCATCCCAATATTACTATTTTGTTGTAATACTGGATGATGCACTCCCTCAATTATCACAGACTCCCAAGGTACTTCAACATTAGTAATAGAATTAGCCTTTATTGTCATATATACTTAACGAGTAGAGTGAAAAGTTTATACGTTGTCATTACAGAGCCATCTTGGGTACAAAGGTACTTAGGTACAGCTTCTTCTGTTACAAGATCTTAGAAAATAAAATCTTCAGCATTGCAGAAATAAAACTTCAGAACCATGGTTTTACAGCCAAGACCACAATGGCATCTAACCTCCACTTCCTCCCAAAAGGCTGTTGCTCCATGCCGGGAGGTCATTGCTCCAGGCCGGGGGTCACTGGTCCAGGCTGGGGGATCGCTGCTCCAGGGCGGGAGATCACTGCTTCAGGCCGGGGTTCACTCCTCCGCACCCGAGGGCACTGCTCCAGGTCTCGAGCTCACTGCTCCAGGCTGGAGGTCACTGCTCCAGGCCGGGATTCACTGCTCCAGGCCGGGAATCACTGCTTCAGTCCGGGAATCGCTGCTCCAGGCCGGGAATCACTGCTTCAGGCCGGGAATCACTGCTTCAGTCCGGGGGTCACTGCTCCAGGCCGGGGATCACTGCTCCAGGCCGGGAATCACTGCTTCAGGCCAGGAATCACTGCTTCAGGTCGGGGATCACTGCTCCAGGCCGGGAGTCACTTCTCCAGGCCGGGAATCACTGCTCCAGGCCGGGAGTCACTTCTCCAGGCCAGGAATCACTCCTCCAGGCCGGGAATCACTTCTCCAGGCCAGGAATCACTCCTCCAGGCCGGGAATCACTCCTCCAGGCCGGGAGTCACTTCTCCAGGCCGGGAGTCACTTCTCCAGGCCGGGAATCACTCCTCCAGGCCGGGAATCACTTCTCCAGGCCAGGAATCACTTCTCCAGGCTGGGAATCACTCCTCCAGGCCGGGAATCACTTCTCCAGGCCGGGAATCACTGCTTCAGGCCAGGGGTCACTGCTCCAGGCCGGGAACCACTGCTTCAGGCTGGGGGTCACTGTTCGAGGCCGGGAATCACTGCTTCAGGCTGGGGGTCACTGCTCCAGGCCAGGGGTCACTGCTCCAGGCCGGGACTCACTTCTTCAGGCTAGGGGTCACTGCTGCAGGCCGGGAGTCACTGCTCCAGGCCGGAAGTCACTGCTCCAGGCTGGGAGGTCACTGCTCCAAGCCAGGGGTCACTGCTCCAGGCCGGGGGTCACTGCTCCAAGCTGAGGAACCGCTGCTCCAGGCTGGTTCCCTCATTTATTACCTGTATCAAAGATTGAGAAATCCAGCAGATTTACATGGCATAGCCCTTTAATTCTAACATCATGCTCACCATGTCTTATGGCTTCTGTATTTGTGGCTGAACTTTGATAACATTTCATTAAATGTGACTGAACATCTCCAACATTACAAACATTAAACTATCTAATCTACCATTATTAGCTAAGTGTGAAACATTGGAAGTGCAAAATGAAAGCACACACCATGGAAAACATGACGTGACAGTCATTGTTAGTTATAATTACGAAGTATTACTGTAAACACAGAAATACAGATGTTGAAGCTTTAACACAACAGAAAAATAACAACAAAATGTTGGGTAACATTCCAATTTTGTTCCCTCCTAATGACGATATTGATGATGAACTAGACATAGAGGTGAAAGCTTCTGTCTGCTTTGATTATTTTCAGTTGGTTTATCTTCCTTCATGATTCACTCCAAGTGCTGCTTCCTGAAGATCATTTCCTCTCTGCAACGTGATTGTATTTGATGTTACAGGTGGGTTCGCCTGTTTCACTCTTGCTGTATTTAGGATTGGGACACGTACATTCTTGATGCTGCCACCACAAAGCCCGCAGAAACTATAAACCAACCAAAACGAGCGTGACACTGAGATATACATTTCCAAAACCACCAAGTTCAAACAGACTTGGGCGCACAGCCAGATGCACCTGTCACTGTCACTACTTAGGCTATTTACTTTGGCTCTTGTACCAGTTAATGGCAGGCTCAGTTGGCATCCTTTTGATGAATCTGAGTCACCCAGAAGCTTCAATGAGAGCGAAGGTGTAAAGTGTCTTGCTCATGAATAGGAAAGCCTGGTGAAGGGTTATGTCCGAAATATCGACTCTCTTACTCCTCAGGTGCTGCCTGATTCTGCTGTGCTTTTTCCAGCTTTATCACCTCTTGCCCCTTGGAAAAGAAAGCTCGAAGCTAAGGGAGGATTGAGAGTGAAATAAAATGTACCCAGAGCAATGGCCATGATCTTGTTGTGAGCAGCACCAGGTGCTGGCCAATATTTGGCTGACAATACACTCATCCTGGCTGAAGTAATTACATTAATTTAGGTATATAATTCTGAGGGCTCGTGTGGTATAGTGGTAGTGTCTGCACATCTAGGCCAGGAGGCCTGGGTTCAAGTCTCACCAATTCCAGAGTTATATAGTCAATTATCTGAACACATTGATTAAAAAATGTCCAGGTAGGGAATACTTCCTTCCCAGGCGATAGTGAGGATTGCAGATGCTAGAGAGGTCAGAGTGGATAAAATGTAGTGCTGGAAAACGCACAGCAGGTCAAGCAGCATCTGAGGAGTAAGAGAATCAATGTTTTGGGCATAATCCTTCATTAGGACTCAATGACGAAGTGTTACGCCTGAAATGTCTACTCTCTTGCTCCTCAGATGCTGCCTGACCTGCTGTGCTTTTTCCAGCACAATATTTATTTCCTGACATATTGAAATTAGTGTAAGTAACTCCTATTCTATCTGGCTGAGCAAATTACAGGAGCGATGATACTTTAGACAAGATAGTCAGATTGAGTCGATAGGATTCTTAAAAGGGAGGGAGAGCAGCCAGAAGTCATGGTACGCATCAGTACCAATAATATAGGTAGCGAGAGGGAGAAGGACCTGAAAAGAGAACAGAGGGAGTTAGATTGGGGCTAGAAGGCAGGATAAGCAGAGTAGTAATCTCAGGGTTGCTACCAGTGCCATGTGCTAGTGAGGCTAGCATTCGAGAGCAAATGCAGATGAATACTGGTATAGGAGGGAGGACTTCAGATATGTGGATCATTAGGATACCCTCAGGGGTAGGTGGGTCCTGTACAAGAAGGACAAGCTGCACCTGAACTGGAGGGGCACCAATATTCTGGGCAAGAGGTTTACTAGAGCTCTTTGAGAAGGTTTAAACTAGATTGGCAGGGGGATGGGAACTGCAGCCATGGATCAGAGATGGAGTAGCTAGTGAACAGCCAGATACAGTGTGCAGAGAGTCTGTGAGAAGGGATAGGCAATTGATAGGGCAAAGGTGCAGTCAGTGTGATGGGTTGAAATGTGTCTATTTTAATGCAAGACATATCAGGAATCAGGGTGACAAACTCAGAGTGTGGATCAGTACTTGGAACTATGATGTTGTGGCCACTATGGAGACTTGGATATCACAGGGGCAGGAATGGTTGTTGGATGTTCCAGGGTTTAGATATTTCAAAAGGAATTGGCCAGGGGGGCAGGTAAAAGAGGCAGAAGAGTGGCATTGCTAATCAGGGATTGTCTCACAGCGGCACAAAGGGAGGTCATTGAGGAGGGTTTGTCGACAGAGTCTCTATGGGTGGGAGTCAGAAACAGGAAAGAAGCAGTCACTGTATTGGGAGTTTTGTACAGCTGCTTTAGTGGATAGGATTGAGGAAAACCCAAAGGCATTCTACATTTACATGAGAAACAAGAGGGTGGCCAGAGTGAGGGTAGGGTCGATCAGGGATAATGGAGGGAACTTGAGTTGGAGAAAGTAGGGGAGGTCCTTAATGAATACTTTGCTTCAGTATTCACTACTGAGATGGACCTTGATGTTTCAGAGGACAGCATGAAACAGGCTGATGCACTTGAACAGGTTGATGTTAGGAAGGAGGATATGCTGAAAATTTTGAAAAATATTTGGATAGATAAATTCCTGGGCCAGACGGGATATACCCAAGGTTACTACAGGAAGTGAGGGAAATGATTGCTGCTCATTTGGCGATGAACTTTGTGTCCTCACTGTCCACTGGAGTAGTGCCAGATGATTGGAGGGTAGCAAATGTTATTCCCTTGTTCAAGAAAGAGAATAGGGTAAATCCTGGGAATTACACTCCAGTCAGTTTTATGTCATAGATTCTGAGACATAGGATTTATGATTACTTTGAAAACCATAGTTTGATTAGATATAGTCAGCATGGCTTTGTGAGGGGCAGGTCATACCTCACAAGCCTTATTGAATTCTATGAGGATGTGACAAAACAATTGGTGAAGGTAGAGCAGTGGATGTGGTGTATATGGATTTTAGCAAGACTTTTGATAAGGTTCATCCTGGTAGGCTCATTCAGAAAGTAAGAAGACATGGGATACAGGGAAATCTGGCTGTCTGGATACAGAATTGGCTGGCCCATTGAAGACAGAGGGTAGTGTTCGATGGAAAGTATTCAGCCTGGAGCTTGGTGACCAGTTGTATTCTGCAGGGATTGGTTCTGGGACCTCTGCTGTTTGTGATTTTTATGACTTGAATGAGGAAGTGGAAGGGTGGGTTAGTAGGTTTACTGATGACACAAAAGTTGGTGGAGTTGTGAATGGTGTGGATGACTGTTGTAGGTTGCAATGGGCCATTGACAGGATACAAACTGGGCTGAGAAATGGCAGATGGAGTTCAACTTGAAAAGTGTGAAGTGATTCACTTTGGAAGGTTGAATTTGAATGCAGAATACAGAGTTAAAGGCAGGATTCTCGGCAGTATGGAGGAACAGAGGGATCTTGGGGTCCATGTCCATAAATCCTTCAAAGTTGCCACCCAGGTTCAGAGAGTTGTTAAGAAGGGTGTATGGTGGGTTGGCTTTCATTAGCAAGGGGATTGAGTTTAAGAGTCGTGAGGTTAGATTAGATTACTCACAGTGTGAAGACACGCCCGTCAGCCCAACAAGTCCACACCGACTGCAGAACCGCAACCCACCCAGACCCATTCCCCTACATTTATCCCTTCACCTAACACTACGGGGAATTTAGCATGGCAATTCACCTGACCTGCACATTTTTGAACTGTGGGAGGAAACCGGAGCACCCAGAGGAAACCCACGCAGACACGGGGAGAACGTGCAAACTCCACACAGTCAGTTGCCTGAGGTGGGAATTGATCCGGGTCTCTGGCGCTGTGAGGCAGCAGTGCTAACCACTGTGCCACCGTGCCGCACAGAGGTTGTGCTGCAGCTGTAGAAAGCCCTGTTTAGATCACACTTGGAATATTGTGTTCAGTTCTGCTCACCCTGTTATCGGAAAGATGTGGAAGCTTTAGAGAGGGCGCAGAGGAGATTTACCAGGATGCTGCCTGAACTGGAGGGGATGTCTTATGAAGAAAGGTTGAGGGAGCTAGGGCTTTTCTCATTGGAGTGAAGAAGGATGAGAGGTGACTTGAGAGAGGCTGTTGTGAGGCATAGATAAAGTGGATAGCCAGAGACTTTTCCCCATGGTGGAAATGGCTATCACAAGAGGGCATAATCTTAAGGTGATTGGAGGAATGTTTAGGGGAGATGTCAGAGGTCGCTTCTTTTCACAGAGAATGGTGGGTATGTGGAATGCACTGCCAGTGGTGGTAGTAGAGTCAGATACATTAGGGACTTTTAAGTGGTTCTTGGTTAGGCACTTGGAAGATAGTATAATGAAGGGTATGTAGGTTAGTCTGATTTTTGAATAGGATAAAAGGTCGGCAGAACATCGAGGATCAAAGAGCCTGTACTGTGCTGTACTGTACTATGTTATACGTTTAAAAAAATCTGAAGCTAATGGAAAGCTGGCTTTTATATCTAAAGGACTAGAGTACAAGGTGGAGAAATTATATTACACCTGGACACAAGGAGAGATTATTTGACATTCTGATGGTCATTCACACACTGCTGTTCGAAAAGCACCCTTCACTTGACCTCAGCAGGGCTTAGTGCCAAGTTGGGATGGTGGATTCAATTTGGTGGGAGGGTAATCAATTTTAAGTAAGAGCTGACGCTAAAGACAGGGAAAAGAGCTTTGGAATCTTTAGCTATGGGCTGTATTGGCTTGGCTTATTCAGAAGAAAGCTGAGACAAAGTTGTTTGGAGAGTTACAGGATTATTAGAAGGTATCCTGTAAAAATTGTATCAGATTACCCTCTGAAGCAGGTATGTATAGAATGGTTATTTTGTCTTATTGCAGAGAAGTAAATTATACTGATGGGATTTCCTGAAGAAGGGCTGATGCCCGAAACGTTGATTCTCCTGTTCCTTGGATGCTGCCTGACCTGCTGCGCTTTTCCAGCAACACATTTTCAGCAAACTGATGGGATTGAATTGAATTAGTTTGATCACAGCACCTGCTCTTTACATTTGCCTTATGGTGCAGTAATGCAGTCAAGTAATTCAAACAAGCCACCAGCAAAGTTAGTTAAAACTCGATTTAAATTTGGAGGGACTGAAGAAATACTAGTGTGAAACGAGATGTTTGTCCAGCCCAGACACCAAGGGGTGCTTTTGCAATATCCCTTGCAATAGTCACATCACATGCCTTTAAAAGCGATGAGGTAGATGGACACCTCACTTTTTTCTATAAAATAGCATTAAATGTGGAGGAGTGTCAGGTGACCTCTTTAATGGTTTTGACACAGACCATGATTCTTCTGCTTGAGAGCAAGAATTACTTTCTCCCTTGTTGGCGTTGTGAGTCCTGAAGGGGGTCAGAGGGGCACATGAGGTTGGCAGTGGGTAGAAGTTTGCATGTTCCTTTCGCTGTTTGCACCTGACCCCCATCTGGGCCTGTTGCAGATGCTTGAGTGAGATGGTTGGCATCTTTGCAAATGTTTCTTCTCCAGTTTATTCAGTCCAGGGCAAGAGATTCCTATGGCTCACTTGAATTGTGGCATTTTTCAAGATAGCTTTGTGGGAGTCTTTGAAATGTTTCCTCGGACCTCCTGGTGATTGCTTCCTGTGATGAAACTCAGAGTGGACACCTTGTATCAGGCATAATGGATCATGTGGCTCACTCAATTCAGTTGACTGCAGATGCTAGAGATCAGAGTCGAGAGTGCGGTGCTGGAAAAGCATGGCAAGTTAGGCAGCATCTGAGGAGCAGGAGAATTGACGTTTTAGGCATAAGCCCTTCATCTGGAATGAGAGTCATGATGCCAGGATTGAGAGCATACTCTGATAGTGAGTGCCTATCTGCCAATTTGACAGGACTTTGTGAAGGTGATATTTCTCTAGGAACTTCAAACGTCTGCTGTACATTGTCCATATCTTTGATGTCCACAAATGTGCCAGTTACATTACTATCTTTCTCAGATGGCCAAAGGCTGGGTTGGCACAAGAGAGGTGAAGTTGAATTTTATTATCACTGAAAGGTAGCTCCCAAGGTCTGACAATTAATCCACATTGTCCAGTACATTGCTGTTAATCTACTTCAAGGATGGTATTACAAGATGGAAGCTAGCTGGTTAAAGAGCATTGTTTTCCCAGTGTTTATCTAAGGCCCATTTCCTCATCTGACCTCCATGACAATGGTTTGGAACTTTGTCTCTGAGTGTGGGTCATGCAAGTTAGTCAGTGTTTTGTCGCTTGTTAACAGAGGTTAGGATGGAGATGACCTTATTTTTGGACTGGACGCCATGCAGATTGAACAGTTTCCTGTTCAACCTGTAGAGAAGCTCCACTCCAACAGGAAGCTTCAAGGATATTGGATTGAGTTTTCCAGTGAGGAAGATCAGGAAACCATTCATGTGATGACAATCTTACTTAATGCTCATTTTTGCAGATGTTGAGCCTCTAGTGGATTATTAGTGAGGATCATGGCTGACATGTTGTCATGGTCAGCATGGACGAGTTGGACCGAAGGGTCTGTTTCCACACTATACAACTGTAAAAGGATTGTGACAAATTACCATGGGTAGCCAATTTTAAGGAGGATGCTCCATAATCCCTTCAGGTTCTCAAAGTCCTTGGGGAGGTCTGTGAGAATCTTGGGGACAATAAACAATTTTAGTGCATGTTACGCTTTTGGAAATTAGTTTTGTACTGTGTATATATAAAGTGGTTGTTTGTTGAGTACATTTTCAGGTGTCATGAGAAATAAATGTTTATCCTTTATTTTGATTTTAAACTCAAAAAACCTTGTTTTGTGTTGATTCTCAAAAGTCAAAACGCTCAAAGGAACAAAGCACTTCTCGAAACTTGATGTGGTCAGTCAAGAGGTGGGGAGAAAGGGAAATTCTGTCCCTCTCCATCAGAGACATAGGACAATTTGTGCCACTCTCTGTTCCAGAAGGAAAGTTAGTGATGGGCTGATGTACCAGAAAGAAGCCTGCCCCATAACACAACATAGAGACAAAAACAAACTGCTGGAATCCAAAGTAGACAGGCAGGAGGCTGGTAAAACACGGCAAGCCATGCAGCACCCGAAATGTCGACTTGTCCACCTCCTGATGCTGCCTGGCTTGCTGTGTTCTTCCAGCCTCCTGCCTGTCTACCATAACATAACATATACAGGCAGACCACATTGACTAATTGGGGGTCTTTTGTCTCTTACTGGGCAGACTCATCCTAATGAGCTGGCAGTTCTAGAAGTGTCAGAAGTGCCAAGCACTCACTAATGGCTGCTGTTGGTATGGCTGCTGTTGGTATGTCAGACATGTCTTGGAAGAAGTCAGCACTAATCCTGGAGTGAGATATGTATGAGATATTGGCTCAGGGAGGGTTTGGAAAGCTTCATGAAGGGAGTTATTAGGTGAATTTAAGAAGGCATTGTATGATTATTGGGATAAAAATGGCATACAGGGATATGGGAAAAAGGCACTCGGGAATAGAACCACTGCAAACACATTGGCTGAATGGCCTCTTTCTGCACTGTAACGATTCTGTGATCTGGGTTTGTCAGAGCAGGCAAGTATCTCAAAGAGGGAGAGGGCATTATCTTCAGGAGGATGGCCTTGATGTGTACACAGCATGGCCACTGAAGTTAATACTACTACAGCAGCCCCCTCCCCTTACCACTTCTCCCCTCCCACAACCTCCCACCTGCCAAATCATAAACACCTTTTGAAAAAGAAAACACCTGTCTACACCCAGCTGCTTGCCCATGTCAATGGTATTTTTCTGGAGACAGGACATTATCAGGGTCAGCTGAGCTATTAACAAACTCAAGTGATCCTTCATTACAGATCGGAGGTGAGCTGCCAATTTCAGCACTTGCCTGCTCTCTTTTATGTACTATGTAGTGAGCTTGGGGGTGGATGGGAAGATATCTGATTAGCAAACCTGACTTGTGACAAAAACACACCCACTGGGAGGTACGTATTATCCAGAATATTGTGGAGGATACATTTCCCAGCCTTTCCACAGCCTTGACTGGCCTGATGTTATCTGTTCCAACTGCCAGCGTAAGGCAGTATAACAGATAGTGAAACCTTGACAGGTGAAATGATGGAATTTGTGGCAGTCTCAAAAATACTCTCTTCCATTGATTCGTTTTTCTTAAAAAAGGTCCTGACAGCATTAAAATGTTCATGCACTGGTGTTCATGTTCACAGTACTGTGAAAGTACAAATCGTTTTATCCATGTCAATGCTACATGTGTATCCATTTAGCAAAAAAAAATCAGAATAATGGCTAACTCTAACTCCATGCACATTAGATACACTATCCATGAAACACTAAATGTGCTTGCCAATTCTCATATTTATTGTGTTATTCTTCCTCCATGTACCAGTCTAGCAGGGTTCTATTTCTGATTGTCAGGACTATCAGAAACATACCATTACTCTGGCCTGGATTACATTAGTACCTAGTCTGAATGTGACTAAAATTTCTGCTCTCTGTCACAACAATATAGGGGATTTGTAGCCAGGTAAAATTAATTAAATCTACTCAACAGCAATCAACCTAATTGCTGTTGTTAAGCCTGTGTAATTAACATTTTACTGTCATGTTAAATCTATGTCATAAAATATGAACTTGCAATTATAGCATTTTAAAGTATAGACTGAGACAGTTTGTATTAAAATAATGACCAGTCAAAGCACTGCCCACTTAATCCCTCAGCTGTATGCATGGGTATAGCTGCTTGGGGGAGTTGAATGGATAAACAATGATGAGCTGAAGGGAAAGAAAGATTGAGTGCTCCACAACATCAATCAACTTGTCTTGAACATTAAAAAAAAAGCAATGCTTGCCTCAAAACTGCATTTTCATTCTACTGACCATTACTCTTTTTTTTCCCCCCCAGAGTTGATGAGTTCAGTCAATCATACACAAAGTAATCTGGACAGCTACCATTTACAGAGAGAATCACAGATAGTTAACATGTAGGTACTGTGAGTGGTTGAAAGAAAATGATATGTTAGACTTGCAGTCGATGAGTAAATTAATCCTAATGTAATTATATAGGATTTTGGGGAGATGACACCTAAAATACCTTGGACAGTTTTGCTCTCCACACCCAAAGAACAATATTCCTGCCTTAAAGGAAGTGTAATGAAGCGACAGATTCCTGAAAAAAGGTTATTGTTCTATTGAGGCAAGAGTGACTCAACCTATATCAAGGTTCACGTGAAGTAGTACAGGTCCAAATAGGGCCAAGTGTGGGCAAGGTTGGGCAGACAAATTACAAGTGACGTTTACACCACACAGATAATGCAGTCAGGCAATGACCATCTCTAACAAGAGGGAATCTAACCCTTGCCCCCTGACATCATGGCATTACCATCACTGAATCCCTCACTATCAACATTCTGGAGGTCACCATCTTTCAGAAAATGAAGTGGACCCTTTAGAGGCTACAAGACCTGGTCAGAGGCTAGGAATACTGTAGTGAGTAAATCACCCCAAAGTCTGCCCACAATCTACAGAAGTATAATGGAATAGTCTCCAGTTTCAACAACACTCAAGAAGCTTGACATCATCCAGGACAAAGTAGCCCACTTGATAGGCATCAAAAAAATGTTTTGTGTTTTTCTCTTTGTTTTTGAGTATATTTCAGTTTGCTTGACTCTGCTACCTCACATGTCTACCTGTGTCTAACTTGAAATTTGACCACTGGCTTCACTTAATGGTTTGAACGGTGACATTGATTGATTTGTCTTTATCAAAAACCCTGATTCTCTTTGCTCTACCAGTGGAGTCTGTGACTGTGGCAAATTTATATTCTTTGTAATTTTTAAAAAGATTTCATTTTGGCTGTAGGAGTAATTTTGGCCATATTTTCTTTGTTAGGGTTCCACATTCAAGCATATGATCCACATGAGACTGACTGAGCCTCTCTCCAATCTTCACCACTTATGTACATGTATCTAGTCTCTCCACAACAACTTGAATCACAGTGTTCTCCTTCTCACTGCAGTACTTTGTCACCATGACCTTCTGACCAGTGCTGAATTCCCTACACTTTATGCCTCATGTATCAGACTCACCTTCACTTTGTCTTACTTTACTCCTACTTTGTTTTTAATGTCAGGGTTAATCAAATTAAAACATTGACCCAGGAACATGTTTAAACAACAAATCATAAAGTGAAAAACTTGCCTCGTCTGTCACCTAGCAAATACTGCTGTGAAGACTTCTTCAAATCAGTACACCTTTTTCCATAGCACCATTCAATTCGATGTGATATTGTGGTATCAAAATGTATTTGACTTCATTCTTATTCAAAAATATTTCCAATAATGTGACCAGTGGACCATTATCTGACACCAGCACCTTAACATGTAGATTGGAAACCAACTTCTCAAAATGTCAATCAATAGATTTGGCACTTGAGTTTTTAGAAACATGCAACATTTATCCCTATTGCCAAAGCTATCAGCCAAAATAAGGCACTCTTTCCCTTCCACCTTAAAGAAAATGACATGTGCTCACTTTCACAGTTTTCTTTTGTTTGATCATGGAATAAAAGGAAGCATGTTTGGCTCATTTCTCATTCTGAAACACCCTTCAGAACTTTTCACCATCTCTCCAATATATTTCTCTAACCTTTGATACCCAACATAGATTTCCTCTACGGCTTTCAAATGAATGATCCCAATGTGCTTTTGAAGACGTTCCTTGACATTGACGGAATAGTAACTTTGAAACTTCATAGGAAGTAGCTTTGATCTACACTCAGTTTCATTTCTACTTGTGAAATACTCTTGCAATGTCTCATCACCACACTCTTCAAGCCAGACATCATGGCGTGATGGAACATTTCCCTGAGTATCACATCCTTGCTAGTTTCTTCATTGGGTTTCTCTGGCACATTCAGGCATGGCAGTTGGAAAGTAATTCACAGGTAACTCAATGGCAAGAAGTGAAGCAGTTTTGAGAAATCTCAACAGAACATCTGAATTTGCATGAGCAGTTGACTTTCAGTATTTTACTGATGGGCCATTAAACTAAATGCCTGAAACCATGCTACCTGGCCTACTTACGTGACTTTCATACAACGTCCCCCATTTATGAGACAGTGTGTTTACTAATTTCTTGATAATGGTGTGATTTGACTTTGTGATCTACAAGTCATGTTAAATAATTAATACTTCAGTGTTAACTTCTTTATCATCTCAAATGTTCCTATCTGCTTTTTGAATGACCTCAATGGGTGCAACCCTTTCACAACTCTTGGCCTACATGATTGCTCAGGCTGTTTCTAATCTATTCATCTTTATGCTTACTGTTTCTAACTGTGCATAAGGTACTGGCTTTGCCTTGCAAATTGTCAGCTGTATATTGTCTTTTACCCTGATTTCAACCTTGGGATATCGAATTGTTTAATTTCATCCTCATTGTTTACAGACCATTTTATGTTCTCTTCACACCTCGTCAGAAATAATCTCACGGATCCTTGGCGCATATAACTTAGCTTGATTTGACTGTGATTTCTCAAGCCAATTTCTTCAAATCAGGGGTCATTGTCCTTTGTTCATTCACTATGGGTGGGATATGGGTATTGCCCCTTCCCAATTACCATCAAGAAGCTGGTGGTGAGCTGCCTTGTTGAATCATTGCAGTCTATGTGTCATTTGCTGATCCACACCCTAGCTATCCAGCCAACTGAGCTAACCAAACCCCTCTTATGTTCTTATGTTTCTGAATTTAAATCAACAGCCCAAACCAAAAGAGTCAAATTGAATGTTTAAATGTCACATTGCAGTCCTGCTAATTTTGTCACATGGACATTCATTAATGTCCACAGTCACACAAAGTCCACATCAAAGGATTAATTGAAAACCGGCATGAGTTTATATACATCAACAATTTAGATTGTGCTTTATCATTTCAATCTTGATCTGCTTGGATATTAATTGTGATGTATGCATTTTAACCCGAAACATAACAAGTGCATATATTATTTAAAATGTATATTGTCAAGAGTTCATACTATCTAACTGTGTATTTCCAAGTAAAATTATATCATGAAATTTGCAGACCTCTGCCAATAAAACCAGACAACATCGCATTCACCTTGCTAAAGAAACTCATCCAAAAGCATATTACTGTCAAGTTCAGAACGTCTTCACATTGTTTCAATTACTGATAAACAAACACTGAAGTAAATTTCACCGTAGAACCAATACTTTTTTGGTGGATTGTATGACAGTAAGGTCAGACAATCCTGCTGTTCCTGTGTGATAGTACTCTGCGTCAAGGGCCCTTATGCAATTATATCAAAACAGTGAGCAAATGGATGTCTTTGACCTACCACAGTTCTGTAGTTGTCAGATTTAGAGACTGACATACAAGTAAATCCCCAATTGCTTTGAGCAATACTATTACACCAGACCCATTGCCTGGGAACAATTATTCTATCTCAACCTAGTGCTGCTGTCAGAGTTTGTGGTTTCTGCTCTGAATATTAAACCTAAGCACACAAAAGTCCCTATTGTACAGAACAGTTTGAAATGGGAGTGCTAAATTGCTTCATATTTGCAGGATTTGATTGCTTCAGGTGATACAGGCCTAGCAGAAGGCCTAGTGCCTCTTGTGTTTCAACCTTATAAATCATCCCTTTGACAGACTGCTATAAGCAGTACAAAGTTTCTGATGAACACAGTATTTCAAATAAACTGTCAACTTACCAGTATTTGAAGAGCAAAAATACCTATAGTTTTATGGAATTTTCATTCTCCATTCAGACTGGGCACATTCAATTCCACTCCACATTACCTCCCTCCCACACAATTGACACAGAAAAGAAAATCCAAACCAAATTTTGAAAACTTTCCTTCTTTGGATGCGATTCTGAGAAGAAACTCCTTAACACTTAAATTGCCAAGTGGAGTTGTGAAAATGCCAGTCTGATTGTGCTGCCTAGAAAAAAATAGATATATTCGGCTCATACACTGATACTAACATGAATTGTACAGACATAAGGCCAATTGAATATTAGGAATAACTTTATTACAACAAAGTCACTGTAAGGCAAACTGTTATCAATAGAATAACTGATGCTATATCCAACAGTGATGTCAGGTCATGGATAATCAGAATGTACAAGGTTTTACTGAGATAGTTGCACAGGGAATTCACCCTGTTCCGTACAGAATGTATATAGTCCAAGAGAAGGTTCTGGCTACAAAGACTCCTCCATTTCCAACTCTGAGCAAGCTTACTACAAACATAACTTATAGTATGATACCTTTTGAAGAAATGTGTGTTATTTTTGCTCCCTCTGGAGATGGAAACCTGAGTTACTCAATTGCAAAGCAGGAGGTAATGAATATGTTGCCTATTATGCACCTTGAGTGATTGACTTCATAAGTTGGCAGAAATGACAATCTTGATTTGAATCATACTTTTTTTTGGCTAAGAATGAGTTTGTTGCCCTCAGGGAGACTTTTTGCTGTATCCTACGAAATTTGCCTCATTAACTGCCTCTCCCTCTTTGTTGGCATTTCTCATGTCTGATTGCAGCCCCATCTTATCTCGTGCTGTTCCCAGAACAACTGGGCGAGAGTTAGACTCTCTCCCATTGGAGATGGTCATTGCCTGGCACTTGTGTGATGTGAACGTTACTGCCACTTGTCAGCCTAGATATTGTCAAGGTCTTGTTTCATTTGGACATGGACTGCTTTAGATTCTGAGTAGGTACCAATGTTCCCAAATATTATGCAGTTGTCAGAGAACATTCCCACTTCTAACTTCATGAAAGCTGTTGAAGCATCTGTAGATGGTTGGACCTTGTACACCACTCTGAAAAACATTTGCAGTTGTGTCCCAGGTCTGTGATGAATGAGTTCCAACATTCACAGCCATCACTGTTTTGCCAGGTATGACACAAAGCTTAAAAATGTGTTGCTGGAAAAGCACAGTATGTCAGGCAGCACCAAAGGAGCAGGAGAATTGACGTTTCGGGCATAAACCCTTCTTCAGGATTCCTGAAGAAGGGCTTATGCCCAAAACGTTGATTCTCCTGCTCCTTGGATGCTGCCTGACCTGCTGCGCTTTTCCAGCAACACATTTTTAAACTCTGATCTCCAGCATTTGCAGCCCTCACTTTCTCCTAGGTATAACACAAACCAATGGAATGTTTTCCTGCTGGTTGCCATTGACTACAGTTTGCTGGAACTTCTTCATTCCCTGCATATTGTATACAGGATACACCTTGGCAATATTTCACATTGCCAGGAGCTGCTTGGTTGGGGATGGCTAATTCTGGCACACAGATATTCGGCACCATTGCTGGAATTTTGGCCAGGCCCATTCGACACCTTCAGCTGTTCTTTGATTGCATGCGGTGCGAATCAAATTAACAGAAGATTGGCATATGTGATGTTGGGGGCCTCTGGAAGAGGCTGAGACGAATCATTCTGGGCAATACTGGATGAAGATTGTTGCATATACTTCAGTTTTGTCTTTTGCTTTGACATGCAAAGGGCTTCCCTGTCATTGGGAATGGTGATATTTGCGGAACCAGCTCCTTGAATGAGTTGTTTAGGTGTCTACCACCTTTCATGGCTGGATATGGCAAGACTGCAGAGCCTAGCTGCGATCCATTGATTGTGAGATTGCTTTTCCCTCTCCATCTTATGTTAGTTACTTCCACCGTTTGGCATGCCAGCAGTCCCGTAACTTCACCAGGTTGATGTCCCATTTTTCCAAGAGCCTCTGCCTTCTGCACTCTTCATTGAACCAGTTTTGATCTACTGCCTTAATGGAAATCGTGGTCATTTTTCATGATACGATCATGGACTGATGCAATTACACAGGTAGATTGGTGAGAGTGAGCCCAAGTACATCTTTCCCCATTGTTGGAACCCCCATGACCTGCCACAAACCCAATCTAGCAGTTACATCCTGTAGCACTTGACTAGCAGTGGACATGGACATTGAAGTCCCCTTACTGAAGGTATCTTCTGTGACCATGCTTCCTCTGTGTAGGAATAAAGGAATATTGATTCACCAACTGAAGAGGGATAATAGTTGGTAATCAGTAGGAAGTTTCCTTTCCTATGTTTGTCCTGGTGCCATAAAATGTCATTAGGTCTAGAATAGATTTTGAAGATTCCCAGAATAAATATGTCTCACTGCATACAACTGTGCTGTCACCTCTGGTAAATAGGACAGGACACGCCCTGGGATAGTGATGGTGGTGTCTGGGACGTTATCTGTAAGGTGTCATTTATTCAGTATATCTATGTTGGGCTGTTGCTTGACTAATCTGTGGAAGAGCTCCTGCAATTTTGGCACAAGCCCATAGAAGAAATATTTTGAACATCAACTGGGCTTGGTTTGCCATTTGTCTTTCTGGTGCCTAAGTCATTGTCTCCACAATATCATTTCATTTGGACTTTGCAGCAATTTGGGCCACTAAGTAGCTTGCTGGGTATTTTAAGATGGCGCTTAAGTGTCAATCACATTGCTATGAGTCTGGAATGATATTGGGCAAGAGTGGGGAATAATAGCAAATTTACATCTGTACAGTGAACCAGAATGGGTTTTTACAACAATGGGCAGTGATTTCCTGGTCTCCACTAAATGACAAGATTTATTCATTGAGTTTAAACTCTCCTAGTTGGATACAAACCCATGTCCACAGAGCACAGAGTTACTTGCCCAGTGATATTACCATGCTACCTTTTGCAACTTGCTGTACCTTGTGCTTCCTGACCATGCCTGAATCTTTGACAGCCAGTGAGATACACCTCAGAGATCTCAAAGAGATTGACCTGCCAATTTTTGCTACAATACGTTACCAAGTATTTGCAGCACAGAAACATGGCTTTTGCTGAAACAGGTCCACGCTGGTAAATCTGATTCACTCTTCCTTCCAGATTCTTCACCTAACACCGTCAACACACCTTTCCATTGCTTTCTCCCTCATCCACCTATCTACCTTCCTTCAAACGTATCAATGCTTTTAGTTTTAATAGTCTCCCCAAGTGGCAGGCTCAACATTCTAAGCACTGTCTAGTTAAGCAAGTCTTATTTAAATTCTTTATTGAACTTATGACAATCTTATTGCTAGTTTTGGTTTCACATTTTCTTCACGTTTAACCCATTAAAATCTCCTTGCCTTGAAAATCTCCCTTGGATAATTTCTCATCTTCTGTCTTCTAAAAGTAAATGCTGCAGCCTGTCTAACCTTTCCTGCCAGGTATACTAGGCAGGATTTTCCAAGGCGTAGATCTTCTCATCCAGATTGCCACTTTACCCTTATTTTTTTCACAGATTGAAGAGAACTTCATGTTTCAGACACATGATTCCAATCAGCTCCTTCAAATGTAGAGTTATATTTCCTGCTCTCACCTTTCTTTTGTTGTGCAGAACTGTCGCAAGAAAGGCAAACTTTGGCCTCTTTCTCAGGACAGCCAGCCATCGTATTCTGAAACTTATAGGTCCAGAATCACAGACAACCCCACTTTGACAACTGCTGTCGAACTCTAAGTACTCATGGGGAAGTGTGAGGTTACGGTGCTGAGAGCATAGAGAACCAGACGTGTAGGGACTATGGTGCCAGGTAACTATGGTGCCAAATGGGAATGGTGTAATGTGCCAGGGGTAGAGTGCCAAGTGGGTAGGGTACTAGTTGTAAGGTGGGGGAAGCTAAGTGCTGCATATGTGATCTATTTGCAGGGTTGGGGTAGAGGCAGAGTGGGGCTGGAGAGGGGGAAGTTGGTGGAGGCTGGATCTGCAGTGTGTGTGGAGAGGGAAAAGGGGGTGGTTTGGTAATCCTGGATGGAGAGAGGGGCATTTCAGGTCAGGGTCTGGCGGGTGTTGGAAGTCTGAGGGAGATATAGGTAAATACTTACTGTTCATGGGAAGATTGGAAATGCCAAGTGGAACTCATTGCTTTAGGATCAAAAAGATTGATAGTGGGGTGATAGACTGTAGTCGCCTCTTTCCTAATACAGCAGAAATGATGATTGTAGTCACCAGAGTTTAACAGCTGATGAACACCAGGACCTCAGCCAGAAAACACAGGAGTTCTAAAACATTGAAATGGACTTGCCATGCAAAACTGAAATGAGTAAGAGTGTGCCAACATGCTACACGGCAAATGGGTTTTTCAGAATTGGGCACAGAACACTCCCTGAAGCTACAAATTGCACATACAACAAATTTGTCTTCGAAGATTGTGGCAAGAGAGAAGGATTGGCCAGTGTATCATGCTTTGAATATTACTATAAGGCCCTTTACATTTGCTTGTACAGGTAAAAAGACCTTGAGTTGAAATAGGCAATTTTCAACCACACTTTGTCTGTTTTTCACCTGATGAACTGATGACTGGTGAAGAAAATGGTGTACACAATGCCAGTTTGTATCTGACAGCTGTAAATGGAGGGTTGAACAATAGCAGCCAGTCTCACCCATGTCTGTCTGTTTCAGATGGATCATTCCATCAATGAATCACCGAGGAACCCCCATCCCAATTTTTTTCACCAGCCATCTGTTTATCAGGTGAAAAACAGACAAAGTGTGGTTGAAAATTGCCCATTTCAGCTAAAGGTCTTTTTACCTGTACAAGCAAATGTAAAGGGCCTTATAGTAATATCCAAAGCAGAATGGAGTATACTCACAATATGCTGGCCAATCCTTCTCTCTTGCCACAATCATCGAAGACAGATTTGTTGTATGTGTAATTTGCTGCCTCAGGGAGTTTTCTACGCCCAAATTGAACAAGTCCATTTTCACTCTTCTCACTGGTGTGACACAGCAAGTAGTAAAGCAAAACAAGAGGAGCTTCCCTGTCTACAGGGATTGACAATGATGGAAAAAATCCTCATTGAGATCATTATCAGATAGAGAACATGCATCATGAGAGACTACCAGGCTGTAGGAACTTACCACGTTAAAACTATAACATGGTAAGTAATAGGAGCAGGAGTAAATCATTCAGCCCCTTGAACCCTCTTCACCATTCAATTGGATCATTGCTAATCTGACAGTCCTCATGTTCACTGCCCTGTGTTTTCCATGTAACCCTTGATTCCCCTAAGGATCACAAGTCTATCTATCTCATTCCTGATGAAGGGCTTAGACCCGAAATGTCGATTCTCCTTCTCCTCAGATGGTCTCTGACCTGCTGTACTTTTCCAGCAACATACTCTCGACTCTGATCTCCAGCATCTGCAGTCCTCACTTTCTCCTATCTATCTCAGCCCTTAATATTACAAGGACTCTGCCATCTCTCTGTGGCAAGGAGTTCCAAAGATTCACAATCTTCTGGGAGAAAAAATGCTTCCTCATCTCAGTCTTAAATTGGTGCCCTTTACTGAGATCATGCCCTCTGCTCCTGTATTCTCCCATGAGGGGAAACATCTTCTCAACATTTACTTGATCAAACCCCTTAAGAATCCTACACATTTCAATGAGATCATTCCATGTGGTAAGATCTTCCACATTTCCAGGAAATAAACTATCTCCTGTATTTTACTGTCACACCTTCCTTTGTGAATGTAATCTCAGCTTCCGCTGTGATTACTGCCTTTGTTATAAAGAGATAGATTAATCGTATTGTCTTTTCAAATTGCCTTTCACTCTTGTCGTACACTTGTTCTACCTTCTCCTTGGCATCAATCTACTTCAAACACACCTTACAGGAGAATGCTTTACTCTTCTCCCACTCTTTGGGTGAAGAAGTTTCTTTTATTGGTTTTCTTTGTGACTATCTTGCGCTGATGGCCTCAAATTTTGTTTCTCTCCACAAGTGCAAACATTCTGCATCCACTCCAGGAAAGCTTCCACGCAATTCATTGCTGTTCACTTCAGAGAGAAAAACATCCTTGAAGGATTTTATTTTAAACAAATCTGCTCCTATTTCAGACCAGAGAACCATGATTCATATTCATGAAGCAGGTCTTCAGGATGGTTATTTCAAAATCACCAAATATCAGAAATAACTTAGGAAATTTCAGGGTTACTTCCAAGAAACAAATAGAGGACATAGCAGCTTGACACATTAAACTGGTTTAGTCCTCACATTTAATGCTTCACTAATGCGACCAAAGCAAATCGTTTGCCCTTGACTTAGAATCTGCTCTCTGGTCTTCTACTTATTTTAATAGCCTGAGAGTATTTTAGAGACTGAGCACATTTTACCTAAGCTCAATTGGCAAATATATTGTAATCTGATAACATCAACAACAAACAATTATTTT
Organism: Chiloscyllium punctatum; assembly: GCF_047496795.1. NCBI lineage: Eukaryota > Metazoa > Chordata > Chondrichthyes > Orectolobiformes > Hemiscylliidae > Chiloscyllium > Chiloscyllium punctatum. The sequence continues at coordinate 19,020,919 of NC_092776.1, read as the reverse complement.
ATGCAATTAAAATAATGATTTGCTCCATTATTTGGCTTTATTTTGCTCCTTTGATTTAGTTTTCTGAGCTGTGCACATTTTACAACAATGTAATTTGGGATGCCTGCTAAGAAATTACATTTTATGAGCCACAGGATTCACTAATTAGAGTTCTTTGTGGTTCCCAGCAAGTGAGGCAGATATGAAAAAATATGTGGACTAACAAGAAAATCACAAGCTTAGATCTGTGCTGTACTTCCTCTTCAAAACAAACGGAAGCATATTTCTTGAAGAACGCATCAGTTAAAAGGTTTCAAAAACCTCTCAAACCATTAGTGCACATATTGCTCGCAAATCATTGCGATATATCTGATAGGGGGGGGCCTTTAGTTGAGAAATGAGGCATAGCTTCTACAGTCCTGAAATTAAACCATGTGATATCATTATACAAATATTTAATTCATTCTTATCAAATTCGTCTATCTACTAATTTAGTCTAGGTGTGAAACCACTTATTTTAATTGGATAATGCAGCTATCAAGATAGTAAACATGATGGCATTAAGTGGTTGTAGCACTATTATAAATGTTCATAAGGCAGATTTTATGATTTGATACAACTGTGATTCGAGTACATATTGGAAATCCAGCCAACTTGTCAGGCACAATTTTTCATCCACTTCTATAATTGGTTGCTGAATTGGATATGATGATATGATGTCTTGTACCTGGTTTCATGATAACACTCCTATACACAACGTAACTTCTTTCTACATTCTGGCCCTGCCTGGCATTTTAACAATGGTTTGGGCTTCGGAGCAAGTAACTCACCTTCAGAATTGGCCAGTAGTATTTTACAGTGCGGAAAAGTGGAGGGGCAGCGCGGAAAGATTCTTGGCGGTGTTACAGCTTATTCCGAGCAAGAATGCAACATTATCGAAGAAGGCATTAGAAATTTTTTAAGGCTGGGTGGGGGGGCATGGCAAAGCAACTTCAACATGACGAAATGTGAAGTGATGCACTTTGGTAAGAATAATAGAAACATCCACAAATCGATTAGAGTGACCGACCAGTGGGATTCAGTTGGAAACATTATTAAGAACATGGCTTAGTGAAGCAGTTAAAAGTGATTTATTTCTAGAGCAATAGCTATCTTGCTTGATAGATCATATTTTGTTTAATTTAGCATGGTGGTTCTTCACAGAAACATAAGCACATGAGACTATAGATTTGGTTTTAATATTAAAACAGAAGTTAATTAGGTTAAAAAGGAACCAAACCAAGCTATCTGTATATAACATAGCCTGAGAGATTTCAAAACACACATGGCACAATAAAGTCCTACCTAGTCCTTGACGTCATCACTTCACTCAACACTCAGACGTTTTCTTCCCCTATCAAGTCTGTAGATTAAATCCATTGCTTGGGTTACCAGATTTGGTCCTGTGAGGCCTTTTCCTAAACCAATCTTACAGGAGACATTTCTTCAGTTATGTAAAAGCTTGCAGAGCTTCATTAAACACTTCTGATCTGAAAGTCTTCACAAACATTTTTTTCACTGAAGTCATTTATTTCATTTTTTTCATTAACTGCTTAGAAGAAACGTATTTTACTGTGAGAAACTATTCTTGCATCTGATTCCAGTCTGGTCTTCTCTTATAATTTAGGTTTTAAAATTGCCTATTCTCGCTTCTGCTAAGCTAATGGCTTAATTTCATCTCTCTTCCTGTCATAAACCTTGACAATAGAAACAAACTTCCATTAATCTTACAGGAGGCCTTCGCTCATCAGTTCTCTGATGCATACATGCTTTAAGATCATAGTTCCAAAAATACTGGCCTGGTTAATTATTAAACCACTTTACTCAAAAATAAAACACATCTGTATGCCACTAGTTTGAAATCCAAACCTCAAACAAAATACACTTCACTCCTTCCCTCACAATATAGAAATATTGGGGAAAAACAGTATCTAAAAAAGTACAAGTATGTTACCTGAACTTTATGGTTATCGGGATCAATTGAACAGGTTGATCCTTTTCCTTTAGGATCGGAAGGCTTAGCAATATCCTGAGGTTTGTAAAATTCTGAATGGGTTGGCCAGAGTAGACGTGGAAAGAATTGTTTCACTTGGGGGAAGAATCTAAAACCCAGAAGCCACAGGTACCAGATAACAAGAAGTAAACTTATCCGGAATATAAGGGGAAATAACTTTACCCGGGGAGAGTGGAAAATGTAACTCGCTATCCCAAGAATTCAGTGGGAGAAGTAAATAGTTTAGAAACATAAACAGAAATTGGTGGTGAAACTCAGCAGGTCTGGCAGCATTTGTGGCAAGAAAGCAGAGTTAATGTTTCGGGTCCAGAGACCCTTCTTCGAAAGTGCCCTCCACTCTCCAGTTATATGGCCTTCAAGAACAGGAAATATGGCAGGTAGGATGACTGTTCACTTTCCAAATGGCAAGTTCAAATGTCGAGATTAACTCAACGTTGTGGCCATGGGCTAGTCATTCAGTATACGAAAACAAAAAGGCTAATGATAATTGTTATCTTCATACAGGTCCATCTCAGGGTGTTCATTGATTGAGTCCATGGTTTTTGACTACACCAATAACATTTCAATTATCTCCATTCAAAGTACTTTCAGACAATGTCTTTACAACGCAGTCTGGTATGTTCAGCCATGATCTGCAGAGCAGTAGTACAATAGTGGATGAAAAAACATCATTTTTCTTCCAAAGGAAATATCCCTAATTTGGGACGTGCAATAAATACAAGCTAAACAACAGTTCCCATATCTCACAAACACATTTAAAAAACCTTATATTATGATCCCAGCTGATGTTATTAGTGGACAAATTGAATTCTAGTCTGAAATCTGGTTTCATAGATAATTTTTTGTCTTTTTTTATGGCTCCAATGAGTTGATCTCTCCCTGAAACATAAGTACACATTATTACAGATTTGGTTTTAATAATGAAACAGTAATTCATTGTACAAAAAAAATTAAGATAAAATAGACTAAACCAAACTATTTACATATAGCACACCTTTAAGGATTTCAAAGCACATGTTAAAAATATAATCCCATTAATCTGGATGTAGGTTTGCTTGCTGAGCTGGAAAGTTAATTTCCAAACGTTTCATCACCCTACTAGGTAACACCTTCAGTGGGCTTCCGGGCAAAGCATTGTTGTTAATTCCTGCTTTCTATTTATCTGTTTGGGTTTCTTTGGGTCGGCGATGTCATTTCCTGTGGTGATGTCATTTTCTGTTCTTTTTCTCAGGGGGTGTTAGATGGGGTCCAACTCGATCTGTTTGTTGATAGAGTTCCGGTTGGAATGCCATGCTTCTAGGAATTCTCGTGCATGTTTCTGTTTGGCTTGTCCTAGGATGGATGTGTTGTTCCAGTCGAAGTAGTTTCCTTCCTCATCTGTATGTAAGGAAACTAGTGAGAGATAGTCATGTCATTTTATGGCTAGTTGATGTATCCTGGTGGCTAGTTTTCTGCCTGTTTATTCAATGTACTGTTTGTTACAGTGCTCACACAGTATTTTGTAAATAACATTAGTTTTGCTTGTTGTCTGCATAGGGTCTTTCAAGTTCATTAACTGCGATGAATTCATTAACCCCTATACTGAATCTTTATCATCCTGAATGGGCTTAATTTAGGCATGGCTTCAATTCCCTGTCTTGAGAATCTAAATGATCTCTTCCTGGAATCTTCATGCAACTGAGCTTAAATTTTCCCATCTTTGAAAAACCTGTTTAGTGACTTCACTATACACTTATTGTCTGGAATGTTTCCTAAACTCGTTACCCTGAGAGAATCTATTTCTTAGTAATTCTAACAAACTCCCTTTCTTAGGAGCGGTTGTTTTCCAAATCCAGCTTTAGTTATTGCTTCTGCAGAACTGCCCAAACTGAAATTTAACAAAAAAAAACTATCTTTTCTCAAGAAGAAAGTTGTCCTCACTCTGCCTATTTTATGGTGGAATTTTAACTATGGTAGCATCATTCTGATGGTGGAAACCAAATTGGGTGCCCTGTCCACTCACAAGTATTTTATTGGTTTGCACACGATTACAATAAAAAAATGAAAGAGCTGGCATTCTCTATGAGTGACACGTGTGGTCACGTGTTGAGGGCAACTTTCTGACACTGAAATCCATGACCAGCTGATGGGGCAGCACATACAGAACCGCTGAGACAAATAGGGAGGCTTTGCATCATGGACACAGCTTTTCTCTGCCGAGCTCACCTGGCACAAAGTGCACTGTCGAGAGTGAAGAGTGACAGATTTTATTGAATATAACTATTGACAAATTTTCCCTAATCAAGACGAGGGGTCTAATGAATAACTGTTAACTTCGTTCACTTGTAAAATTCTCCCAATGCAAACAAAATCTTACTACTTTCCAAGAGGTCTTTCTGTCACACTGTATTTTAAATAAATCACCCGAGCTACAGAAATACATTCAAGTTAATCATTAAACTCCTTGACATACACTGAAAGTCCATATATCACTAGTTCAAATTTAAAAGCCCAAACTCAAAAATAAATTATATTAAAATATATACAAATCACACACATTACATTTATATAGTACTGATGGAATTGTGTCTTTCCTTTAAGTATAGATAGTGAGCATGTGGGAGGAGAGCTTTGTCAAAATAATATCAGATTACGTGGAATAGAGCCAGGAGATGTTCAGCTCCAAGTAAGAGCTCCCCGCACACTATCCTCTATCAATAGTTATATTCAATAAAATCTGTCACTCTTCACTCTCGACAGTGCACTTTGCGCCAGGTGAGCTCAGCAGAGAAAAGCTGTGTCCATGGTCCATTTGTCTCAGCGGTTCTGTTATAGACTACCTGTATGTGCTGCCCCATCTGTCATGGATTTCAGTGTCAGAAAGTTGCCCTCAACACATGACCACACGTGTCACTCATAGAGAATGCCAGCTCTTTCATTTTTTTATTGTAATCGTGTGCAAACCAATAAAATACTTGTGAGTGGACAGGGCACCCAATTTGGTTTCCACCATCAGAATGATGCTACCATAGTTAAAATTCCACCATAAAATAGGCAGAATGAGGACAACTTTCTCCTGTCATAACTTTGCAGCAAAACTCTATAATCAGCCTTATATGAGATCAAATGGTCTCCTTGTCACGCTCTGCTATCTAGTGGTTAAAGCGGTGCAATGCACGACTGACTTGCAAATCAATGCCAAAACTTCTTACTGATGTCTTTCACAGTACCTACTTTTTGCAACATGTTTAATCAGATAGCTCATTACTGCTCCACCCAATCCTCATTTCTATCTATAGTCCTTAAATGCACCCATTGTGTGGCCTACTTGTCTTAGATTGAGATCACTAGTCAGTTGACCCTAACGCCTGACCTCTACTTAATTAAATACCAGATTAAGCTGATGTAGTTATTCAACTGAAATCTCAGGTTTAATTTCGGAAGTTTAGATATCATTGAAACTGAACTCACGACTGACATTAATGAACTTGGAAAAGATCACCTGTCCACCTGTTTCAACTCTAACAATGGGTGTTTTCCCCCTAAATTAAGAACCATTTAATTTTAACAGAACAGTAATAAACCATGTACAGCACCAGGAGCATAGTCTGTTAATGTTTGAAAACATGAATCTAGTAGTTTTCACTATAGCATAGTAACTGTGCCTGGTAGTGAGAGATTCAAAATGAAATAAGTTTTCAGGCTGTTCTTATGAGCAGCTTTAAACCCATCAATGTATTTATATTTTGCAAGAAGGTTTAAAGATACACTGACATTGAGAGATATAAACACAAAGAAGACTAAATGAACCCTTTTAGGTCAGCCAAGAGTAATTTTGTACCAAAACAACACACGAGAAAGGATCACAGTAGTTTCTGGGTGGAATCCTAACAAAAGATACAGATGAAGGATTTCCTAATTCTTCTAATTCTACGTTATAACATTCAATACAAGTCATAATGGAAATTGTGTTGCTGTAGAACACTGCAATAGATGTTCAACAGCATGTGCGGTCATACTTTGAACAAAGAGCTGTTTTCAATACTTACGCATTTGCAGTTAAAGTTCAGATGCAGAAGAGAATCCAAAATGTCTCCGACAAAAATTCCACATGAAGTGATTTATTTGCTTATATCTGAAAAATGGTTTGGTCTCACTAACTAGAATGGATGTGTTTACCAGGCCTTTTTATAAGTTATTTCCATTGGAATTGCACAGTGGATTAAATGAAACAGGTTAATGCCTTTCTGAAAACAATGGAGAAAAGAATTCCATATCAATGTATCTGTTTTTATTAATATCACACAAAGCAGCTTCCAATGTGTATATATTCCATCATCATTATCCCTTTGGGATCAGAGAGTTTCAGGAGTTCAAATGACTACAGTTCTTATTCTTTCGTGACATTGTATGGAGGAGCCGGTGTTGGGCTGGGGTTGACAAAGTTAAAAATCACACAATACCAGGTTATAGTCGAGCGTGTGGTGCTGGGAAAGCACAGCAGGTCAGGCAGAATCCAAATAGCAGGAGAATTGGCATTTCAGGTATAAGCCCTTCATCAGAAATAACACCAGGTTATAGTCCAACAGGTTTATTTGGAAGAACTAGCTTCTGGAGAGCAGCCTGGTGTTGTGTGATATTTAACTTTAGTGACGTTGAAATTGGTTATGATTCAGTGAGCAATTAGTGCGCATCTTGTAGTTGGAGGAGTCTCATGCCTTCGGAAAAGTGTGAAGGTTGGTGGAAAGAAAAACGAAACAAACAGAATTCTCCGAGTGTAGAAATGCCCGGATCATAATCTGGTGATAACAAACATCCCATTTTATTACAGAGACAAGTAGAAGATCTTCATGGTGATAGAGACCCTAACTCCAAACCTTAACCCCAACCCTCACTCCACACATGCGTGACTACATCATTGTCTGAACAAAGCACCACAAAAATGTTTGTATCACCCATGCCATGCCGCACTCTGACGACTGCTGATCTGACACCATCCAATCTGGGCTACCACCTCTCTGAGCCAGGCCCAAAAATGGCAGCAGCAACGGAAATGCTGTCACAGGAAATTCAATATTGATGGACTGAAGGACTTGCTGAAGAGCAAGCTGCTTGGAATCAACCTGACAATGCTCAACAAATCTCAGAACATCCACAGTGTGCCCTTGAATCCATTGCCAGCACCATAAACTGTGAGGAGTCACTTGGTTTCTTTACCTGGGAGATTCAAGCCTGGTTTGACGAGAATGACCAAGAGATCCAGGAGCTACTCAATTTTAAGTGCAAGGTATTTCTTGAACGGCAACCTCCACCAAGGCTCAAGGGAAGGGATGCAGGCTCACAATGAAAACAGAGGTCTAAAAAAAAACCCCATGTCCTAAAGAATAGGTGGAAAAAGTGCAGGAAAAATCCAGCAACTCACTGACAGGCGTATAGATTCTTCAGTGTAATCTAGACCATCAATCTCCCAAACGTCGAGGGATTCACATCGCTCCGCCACCCAAGATTTAAGAATAAGTGGAACTAATCAAAAACAGAGGGCCAGCTGTGGCCACTGGAAGGCACTTATTGAGAACATCCTCAACTGTGATTCAATCCTTGACATGTATGTTCTTGACCTCATTCCACAGCAAGCAGTCTACCAGCATATCTACAAGAGACCACCCAACATGAGGATGAAAACACCATCTAACAGCTAGAAGGGATCTGCACCAACATGCCAGCTCACAATGAAATGTCACTCTCAGCTGAAGGGTGAGAGGATGCCAGGAGGTGCCTAAGACGCTGTAGTTGGGATCATCCTCAAAACAGGAGGAGAGACCAATTACAATAACTACACAGGGGTGTTCCATCTATCTGCAACAGGAAATGTCGTTCATGAAGCTTAAATTGCTTGCTCCCAGAGGCTGGAGTGGCAGACTCGGGGTCACAGTGTGTACTATGTCCATTAATCACACAGTGGACATGGAATTCACGGCAAGAAAAGTCCATGAAAAATGCACAGAGCAGCAGCAACCTCTACTCGTGCCATCCTTTGACTTCGAGAGTTCCTCTGGTCCTGTTGCCCAGAAGGCATGATAGAACATCCTCTTCCAATTTAGCTGATCAACAAAATTTGTCGCCATCCTCTGCCTGTTACATAACAAGGTGCAATGCTCACCAATGGACCCAACCACAATCCCACTGGGATCAAGCAACATTGTGTCATTGCACTAATGCTCTTCACCACCTTCCTTACTGCAGCACTGTACAATACATCCATGAAGTTCCCACTCCAGAGGACCAGCTCTACAGGATGTGCAGAAAACTGTTCAATCTCCATTGCTTCCAGTCCAGTGCCAACACCACCCAAACGTCTCTCATTGAGATGATGCTTGGGTGCAAACATACTCAGGAGCTCAGATTCAGACCAACATTCATGTTTTCATGGAGGCATAGAAAAAAACGTGCTTTAGGCAAACCGTCCAACTCCTCAACTACATAGTACAGTTGGGTCAATGGGCAGAGAAGTGGCAGATGGAGTTTAATTTTGAAACATGTGATGTGTTGCAAGTCCAGGGCAGGACTTATCCAGTTAATGTTAGGGCTCTGGGGAGTATTGCTAAACAAAGAGGCCTTGGGGTGCAAATGGTCAGTTCCTTGAAAGTAGAGTCACAGGTAGACAGGGCAGTGAAGAAAGCATTTTGTACACTCGCTTTCATTGGTCAGTGAATTGAGTATCAGAGTTGGGGTGTCGTGTTGTGGCTATACAGAATATTAGTGAGGACACTTTTAGAATACTGTTAAATTCTGGTCGCCCTTTTATGGAAAGATGTTGTGAAACTTAAAAGGGATCAGAAAAGATTTACAAGGATGTTGCCAGGGTTGGAGCTACAGGGAGAGGCTGAATAGGCAGGGGCTGTTTCACTGGAGCATCAGGGTCTGAGAGGTAATCTTATTGAGGTATAATCAAATCACGAGGAGCATGGATATGATGAAGAACAAAGATCTTTTTCTCAGGGTAGGGAAATCGAAAACGAGAGGGCATAGGTTTAAGGTGAGACGGGAAAGATTTAGAAGGGACCTGAGAGGCAACTTTTTCACACAGAGTATTGTTGTGTGTATGGAACGAGCTGCCAGAGGAGGTGGTGGAGGCTGGTACAATTACAACTTTCAAAGGCATCTGGATGGGTTTATGAATAGAAAGGGATTAGAAGGAATTGGGCCAAATGCTGGCCAATGGGACTAGATTTGTTTAGAATATCTGGTCGGCACAGACAATTGGGACCGAAGGGTCTGTTTCCGTGCTGTATGTCTCTATGACTGAAATCCCACTATGCAACACTGCTCCTGGCTAACAAGCCATTGGACAATGTGGAGTATCATTCAGACCTTTGGACCCTCCTCTCAGTGAGAGTAGACATCAGTCCCAAAAATTCAACACTGCCTCCTATGTTCCAGAGAGACCTGTGACTGTGTGAGGAAAAGACTGTTTGATGGCAAAGCCTTCAAATCCAGCTCAAATGTGCAGGACTGTAGTGTTACCCACCCTCTTGTATTCATCACAGACATTGACTGTAGTGTTAGGCAGAAGTGGGTACTGCAGATGCTGGAGATCACAGTCAAGATTAGAGTGGTGTTAGAAACGCACAGCTGGTCAGGCAGCATCCAAGGAGCAGAAAAAGTCGACATTTCGGGCAAAAGCCCTTCATCAGTCATTCCTGATGAAGGGCTTTTGCCCAAAATGTCAATTTTTCCTGCTCCTCGGATGCTGTCTGACCTGCTGTGCTTTTCCAGCATCACTCTAATATGGATTGTAGTGTTACCTACCCAATTATTTTCATCACAGACATAGATTGTAGTGTTACCCAACCTCTTGCATTCATCATCGTCATGATCTGTAGTGTTCTAGGCAAAAGTGAGGACTGCAAATGCTGAAGATTAAAGTCGAGAGTGTGGTACTGGAAAAGCACAGCAGGTCAGGCAGCATCCGAGGAGCAGGAGAATGGATGTTTCGGGCAAAAGTTCTTTATCAGGAATGGTCTATAGTGCTACCTACCCTCTTGTATTCATCACACACTTAGACTGGAGTGTTACCTACCCCCGTGTATTCATCACAGATATGGACAATGTGGTACAGAAGCTTTGAACACTTGGAATAATTTATCACCAGCGATGCCTTGGTGAAACTGTGCTGATTAAATGGCAGTAACAGTGTCCTTTCCCAGGCTAATATCCCCAGCAATGGTTACAGTCACTCAGCTGCAGTGAGTGGGCTACATCATCCACTTGGAGAAAGTGAGGACTGCAGGGGCTGGAGATCAGAGCTGAAAATGTGTCGCTGGAAAAGCGCAGCAGGTCAGGCAGCATCCAAGGAGCAGGAGAATCGACGTTTCGGGCATGAGCCCTTCTTCAGGAATCCTGCTGCGCTTTTCCAGCAACACATTTTCAGTTACATCATCCACTTGTCTGACGCAGGACTTCCAAAATAAGCTCTCCAGCCCAAGCTTTGTCACGGGTGAGCAGTTACCAGCCGAGACGATGACCTTGCTGCTGCCGCTGCTGTCTCCGCTCACCAGGAGACTGCCACCATTGCCACCATTCTGCTCGCGGTCCACTCTCACTGCCATGCTGACGCCAACGATTAACCCACCGCACAAGGATTTAAAGAAAAGAAAAACAAAGGGAGAAGCGAAAGAAAAGAGGAAAAGAGCAGAGGTAAAAAGAGAAGGGAAAGGAAGACAGCAGACTGGAGAAGATGAGCCCTGGGCTCAAGAGCCAATACGCATCCCTGCTACTCCGTCGCCATCTTGAACACGGTCCAACCAGCGTTGAGAGTTATGTTGAAATGGTTAGATTAAGTAGGGTGGGAGCAGACCCATGTGAGGGGCTAAATACCAAATGGACCATGTGGTCTTTCTGTGTGCTTTCACTTCTATGTGAACTAATGCTGCTCTGATTTCACAGAGAAAATGAATGCTTTGGAAAATTCTTACTGTTGCTGCAACATAAAACAAACCTTTAAATTCCATAAATAGCTAAAAGGGAATTTCACCGACAGTAATGCACATTGAAAAGAATGGGTCCTATTGTCATATGAAAAATTATCAAAGAATGAAAGATTCATCACTTTCAATGATAGAGGAATTACCACTTAAATAGAATTCAATGCATTGGAAACAACAGCTTCTTAAAACTAATCTGATTGTCGGAAGATATAATTAAGGAAAGCAAGCTTTAACATATTGCATGCATGGGCTAATCTAGATGACATGTTGCATGAGCCATGGAATCACTTGTGGTAGCTTTTTGGTCACTGGGTTTGTGAAATTCCTATTTTTATTTTCAGCATAGGTTTTTTAAATGTGTATGGCAGCATTCGAGGGGGGCAAGGAAATTGACAACAATTACAACAGAAGGATGTACTTCAGTAGCATATCATGCTTCAGACAGTCCTCAGGGTGAGATGACCTGTGAGACCTTTACACTGTCTGGTCACAAACTATGATACATTGGTAATAGGCATTTCTGTTAAGGGTATATGTCAGTATACCATGACACTTACCATAACACTGATCACGTTCCCAATTTGGATTAATTCCAGAAATTGCTGGAGAAGCTCAGTAGGTTATCTGTGGAAAGAGAAATACACAGGGTTAATGTTTCAAGTTCAATAAGAATCCTCTTTAGAAGCTACTGTGATGGCCAATATGTTCCACAGACAAGTCATTTTGAACTCAGACTTTCCACAGATGCTGCCAGAGCTGTTGAGTTTCTCCAGCACTTCCTGGTTTATATTCCAGATTTCAGTATGTTGCTCTTATTGAATTATTCATCACTAGGAGTCTCCACTATCCTCCTTCAAAAGAAAGACTCTGAGGTATTAAGGGCTTTTCAGGTTCAAGGGCACCAACAGATACTCTTTAAAAGGTTTTGAATGTTTTAATTTACTCAGCAACTGATTACTGTACTATGAAGCAATATAATTAGCAAATGATTCTGTGTTGTTTTCTAAGTCATTATCAGTTATTTAAAATTGGGTTGTTCACAGCTGGTTATCAGGACATGTGGATTAAAACTGCAGACTTTTATGATAAACCCATTTCAGTCCTACTAGTTGAACTCTACTGTGTATCTAAAAGATTTTTTGAAATTTTATTTTCAATTGCAATCGAAAATGTTGCCCCTATGGCATTGGCTCATAGCAGATTTTATGTTCAGCAGTATACAAATGAACGTGGGAGGAAACCAAAGGGGCAACAAATGTTTATTGAGACAAGTGTCATTTTGGGCACTATTTGCAGTAGGGCTACTGATTGAGGCTAAAGTAGAAAATTCAGGCTTCTGTGTTACTAATAGTCACTAATAACTTCACACCACATGTAATGGTTATCAGCTCCAAAAGAAACTGTGAGCATTGAAATTAATTTTTATTTAAAAATACATTCCATGTTTCAGAGATAAAAATATTAAAATATATTAAGGCAAATGTTCTATGGATACCAGAAATCCGAAATAAAAGCAGAAAATCCTTGGAACACTCAGCAGGTTTGGCAGATTCTAGGGGAGAGAAAAAACACATCCTTACTGGTATAAATTTCACTAAAGAGGAAGAGAACAACAAGAGTGTCCACTTCCCAGATGTCACAGTGGAACAAACAGTCAATGGAGAACTGCAGACCAGCATCTACAGAAAAGCAATACACACAGACCAGATACTTAACAACAGGAGCAATCATCTCAACACCCACAAACGCAGCTGCAACAGAACATTATTTAAACGGGCCACAACACTTTGCAACCCACATCACCCAGGGACAATGAGCAGCATAAGAAAAATACCAATACAGCGTGTTCAAGAACAACAAGTACCTGATAATCATAGTCCACCAATTCTTAAACAACAAACCTAAACAAGCCGCAGGAGATGGGAGGGAAGATACTAAACCGATATTTTGCTTCATTGTTTACTGTGGAAAAGGACATGGAATATATAGAATGCTGGGAAATAGATGGTGACATTTTGTAAAATGTCCATATTACAGAGGAGGAAGTGCTGGATGTCTTGAAACGCATAAAAATGGATAAATCCCCAGGACCTAATCAGGTGTACCCTAGAAGTCTGTGGGGACCTAGGGAAGTGATTGCTGGGCGTCTTGCTGAGATATTTGTATCATTGATAGGCACAAGTGAGGTGCCGGAAGACTGCAGGTTGGCTAACATGGTGCCACTATTGCAGAAAGGTGGTAAGGACAAGCTAAGGAACTATAGACCAGTGAGCCTGACATCGGTGGTGTGCAAGTTGTTGGAGAGAATCCTGAGGGGCAGGGTATATATGTATTTGGAAAGACAATGACTGATTAGAGATAGTCAACATGGCTTTTGCATGGGAAATCTGATTGAGTTTTTTGAAGAAGTAACAAAGAGGATTGATGAGGGCAGAGCAGTAGATGTGATCTGTATGGACTTCAGTAAGGCGTTCGATAAGGTTCCTCATGGGAGACTGGTTAGTAAGGTTAGATCCCATGGAACACAGGGAGAACTAGCCATTTGGATACAGAACTGGCTCAAAGGTAGAAGACAGAGGGTAGTGGTGGAGGGTTGTTTTTCAGACTGGAGGCCTGTGACCAGTGGAGTGCAACAAGGATCGGTGCTGGACCCTCTACTTTTTGTCATTTACACAAATGATTTGGATGCAAGCATAAGAGGTACAGTTAGTAAGTTTGCAGATGACACCAAAATTGGAGTTGTAGTGGACAGTGAAAAGGGTTACCTCAGATTACAACAGGAACTTGACCAGATGGGCCAATGGGCTGAGAAGTGGCAGATGGAGTTTAATTCAGATAAATGCGAGGTGCTGCATTTTGGGAAAGCAAATCTTAGCAGGACTTATACACTTAATGGTAAGGTCCTAGGGAGTGTTGCTGAATAAAGAGACCTTGGAGTGCAGGTTCATAGCTCCTTAAAAGTAGAGTCGCAGGTATTTAGGATAGTGAAGGCGTTTGGTATGCTTTCCTTTATTGGTCAGAGTATTGAGTACAGGAGTTGGGAGGTCATGTTGCGGCTGTACAGGACATTGGTTAGGTGTGCAATTCTGGTCTCCTTCCTATTGGAAAGATGTTGTGAAACTTGAAAGGGTTCAGAAAAGATTTACAAGGATGTTGCCAGGGTCGGAGGATTTGAGCTATAGGGAGAGGCTGAACAGGCTGGGGCTGTTTTCCCTGGAGCGTCAGAGGCTGATAGAGGTTTACAAAATTATGAGGGGCATGGATAGGATAAATAGACAAAATCTTTTCCCTGAGGTGGGAAGTCCAGAACTTGAGGGTATAGGTTTAGGGTGAGAGGAGAAAGATATAAAAGAGACCTAAGGGGCAACATTTTCACACAGAGGGTGGTACATGTGTGGAATGGGTTGCCAGAGGAAGTGGTGGAGGCTGGTACAATTGCAACATTTAAAAGGCATTTGGATGGGTATATGAATAGGAAGGGTTTGGAGGGATATGGGCCGGGTGCTGGCAGGTGGGACTAGATTGGGTTGGGATATCTGGTTGGCATGGATGAGTTTGACCGAAGGGTCTGTTTCCATGTTGTACATCTCTATGACTCTAAGAAGACACAACACGCCCAGAGACTCTAGCCAAACTACCATACATCAAAGGCATCTCGAGGATGACTACCAGACTATTCTGACTCTTTGGCATCATGCCAGGCCACAAACCTACCAACACACTGAAACAGCAACTGATGAACCTAAAGGATCCTGTACCAACAACCAGCAAAACAAATGTCATGTACAAAATACCCTGCAAGGACTGTAACAAACACTACATCGGACCGACTGACAGGAAACTAGCCACCAAGATACACAATCACCAACTAGCCACCAAAAGACAAGACTCACTATCACGATTAGCTCTACACTCAGACGAAAAAGGACACCACTTTTGACTGGGACAATACATCCATCCTAGGATAGGCTAAACAGATACGCACAGGAATTCCTAGAGGCCTGGCATTCAAACCAGAACTCCATCAATAAACACATTGATTTGGACACCATTTACCAACCTCTCAGAAAAAGAACCAGAAATGCTGTCACCCCCCTGAAGAGACCAAGAACATAAATAGAAAGCAGGACAGAACACCAATGCTTCACAGGAGGCTCACTGATGACGTCTAGCATGGTGACGAAACGTCTGAGAATAAACCTACCAGCTCAGCGAGCAAACTTACAACCTGAACCTCAACCTGAGCTACAAATCTTCTCAAAAATCGCAGTGAAAACACATTCCATTTCAGACTGATGAACTTTCATTGATGAAAGTGGTAGTATTGACGCTGTTTCTTGCTCCACAGCCTGGACCGATAAGTATTTCCAGCTTTTCTTCTGTTTTAATTAAATTATTCTAAGCTGGTGACTCTTTGAAAAAAAATACCATTCATTTGAGGCCAAAAGAACGGGTGGTGGAGACATTTGAGTTTGTGGTTGACATCCTCATAATCTGCTCCAGAGGAAAGTGGGAGGGCATAGCCCATGTTTTAATTTATTCATCATCCCACTGCTATAAACGCAAATTTGATACAAACTGTGGCCTTATTTGATTGCCACAACAGTTTTTGTTCCTAGACATGGAGAGGGGGTTCAGGGGGTGGGACTGGCAACAAAGTTCTAAAACAGTGAGTTGTGTTGCCCACCTAATGCATTCCTTCCCAACTGCGAGGGATCTTGCGAGTGGCAGGGCCAAAGTGACAGAGGCTTGTCTCCCAACACTGCTGGGTTGCCAAATAGGCTTCAACATCGGGCTAAATATTGAGCAAGATGGATGCTGCTTCTGGGATTCATTTTCCTGATGGCAGCTCCCCTCGTGCCCCACCCTAATATGCACCCCACCTCCCTCCTGAGCTTGGTGCCAGGCATTACACTGGACATGATGTCCTGGTGTTATTCTGTGGCCCCATCAAGGTATCTGCTTCCAGATCCAGCTCTGATTGATGCCATTCCTTACAGATTCCAGCTCTGATTGGTGCCTCTCCTTACAGAGCTGAAAATGTGTTGCTGGAAAAGCGCAGCAGGTCAGGCAGCATCCAAGGAGCAGGAGAATCAACATTTCGGGCATGAGCCCTTCTTCAGGAATGAGGCAAGTAAGCCAAGTAGGCTAAGATAAAAGATAGGGAGGAGGGACTTGGGGGAGGGGTGTTGGAAATGCGATAGGTGGAAGAAGGTTAAGGTGAGGGTGATAGGCCGGAGTGGGGGTGGGGGCGGAGAGGTCAGGAAGAAGATTGCAGGTTAGGAAGGTGGTGCTGAGTTCGAGGGTTGGGACTGAGACAAGGTGGGGGGAGGGGAAATGAGGAACCTGGGGAAATCTGAGCTCATCTCTTGTGGTTGGAGGGTTCCTAGGCAGAAGATGAGGCACTCGTCCTCCAGCCATCGTGTTGCTATGGTCTGGCGATGGAGGAGTCCAAGGACCTGCATGTCCTTGGTGGAGTGGGAGGGGGAGTTGAAGTGTTGAGCCACGGGTGGTTGGGTTGGTTGGTCCGGGTGTCCCAGAGGTGTTCTCTGAAACGTTCCGCAAGTAGGCGGCCTGTCTCCCCAATATAGAGGAGGCCACATCGGGTGCAACGGATGCAGTAAATGATGTTTGTGGAGGTGCAGGTGAATTTGTGGTGGATATGGAAGGATCCCTTGGGCGCAAGTTTTACATTTCTTGCAGTTGCAGGGGAAGGTGCTGGGAGTGAAGGTTGGGTTGGTGGAGGGCATGGACCTGATGAGGGAGTCACGGAGGGAGTGGTCTTTTCGGAACATTGATAGGGGAGGGGAAGGAAATATATCCCTGGTGGTGGGATCCGTTTGGAGGTGGCGGAAATGACGACGGATGATACGATGTATATGGAGGTTGGTGGGGTGGTAGGTGAGGACCAGTGGGGTTCTGTCCTGGTGGCGATTGGAGGGGCAGGGGCTCAAGAGTGGAAGAGCGGGAAGTGGAGGAGATGCGGTGGAGAGCATCGTCGATCACGTTTGGGGGGAAATTGCAGTCTTTGAAGAAGGAGGCCATCTGGGTTGTATGGTCCCTCCCCTCCCCTATCAGCATCCCGAAAAGACCACTCCATGCCTCCCTCATCAGGTCCACACCCCCTACCAACCCAACCTCCACTCCCGGCACCTTCCTCTGCAACCACAAGAAATGCAAAACTTGCGCCCACACCTCCCCCCCCTTACTTCCCTCCAAGACTGGAGGAAGAGCGCCTCATATTCCGCCTCGGAACCCTCTAACCACAATGGATGAACTCAGATTTCTCCAGTTTCCACATTTCCCCTCCCCCCACCTTGTCTCAGTCCCAACCCTCGAACTCAGCACCACCTTCCTAACCTGCAATCTTCTTCCTGACCTCTCCACCCCCACTCCCCCACTCTGGCCTATCACCCTCACCTTAACCTCCTTCCACCTATCGCATTTCCAACGCAACTCCCCCAAGTCCCTCCTCCCTACCTTTTATCTTAGCCTGCTGGACACACTTTCCTCATTCCTGAAGAAGGGGCACATGCTCGAAACATTGATTCTCCCCTGACCTGCTGCGCTTTTCCAGCAACACATTTTCAGCTCTGATCTCCAGCATCTGCAGTCCTCACTTTTGCCTCTCCTTACAGACCCCGGCTCTGATTGGTGCTTCTCCTTACAGACCCCAGCTCTGATTGGTGTCTCTTCTTACAGACCCCCAGCTCTGATTGGTATCTCTTCTTTCAGACTCCAGCTCAGATTGGTGTCTCTTCTTTCAGACTCCAGCTCAGATTGGTGTCTCTTCTTTCAGACTCCAGCTCAGATTGGTGTCTCTTCTTACAGACCCCTGCTCTGATTGGTGCTGCTTCTTCCAAACCCTAGCTCTGATTGGTGCTTCTCCTTACAGACCCCAGCTCTGATTGGTGTCTCTTCTTACAGACCCCCAGCTCTGATTGGTATCTCTTCTTACAGACCCCCAGCTCTGATTGGTATCTCTTCTTTCAGACCCCAGCTCTGATTGGTGCTTCTCCTTACAGACCCCCAGCTCTGATTGGTGTCTCTTCTTTCAGACACCAGCTCAGATTGGTGTCTCTTCTTACAGACCCCTGCTCTGATTGGTGCTGCTTCTTCCAAACCCTAGCTCTGATTGGTGCTTCTCCTTACAGACCCCAGCTCTGATTGGTGCTTTTTCTTACAGACCCCCAGCTCAGATTGGTGTCTCTTCTTTCAGACTCCACCTCAGATTGGTGCCTCTCCTTACAGACCCCTGCTCTGATTGGTGCTGCTTCTTCCAAACCCTAGCTCTGATTGGTGCTGCTTCTTACAAATCCCAGCTCTGATTGGTGCTGCTTTTTACAGACCCCAGCTTTGATTGGCTGGTCGCAGGACATCTTGTGTAGGGTCTGCTCAGACCTGACCTGCAGGCTCCTGTGATCAAGCACGATTCCCAATGTACGAGAGAGAGAGTGTCCATTTCGAGGTGCCCTCTTGATCTTCTACCAGCCTCAGTAATGCCAACTCCCCCTGATGCGCCTGCTAACAGAAGGCTGCTCTGGGACTTCTCACTGAGTCTCCTCCATCAGCTGGGGGGTGGACTCCAAAATTGGAGGAGTTGAGGAAACTGAGGGCGTTAGAGTTAGAGGTGATTAAAGAGGGGCCAAGCCCATGGAGGAATCTGAAATGAGGCTTTGTTGAACCAATTATTATATTAGCTCAGCAAGTGCATTGATGAGAAGCACTGGGTATGATTTCAAATGTGCGCAGCACAGTTTGAGAAAAGCTCAGATTTGCAGAGGGAAGGAAACAGTGGACCCGCCAGGATCAGGCTGGAGTGGCCAAGTCCCTAGCGAACCAAGGCATGGATAAGGTGCCTGTATATACCTAAGGGTGTCTTTCCACAGAATGCCTGACACAATGTCCTGTCCCATCATTGCTGTGTATTGTATACACACCACCTGGCACTCGGGGGCGGAATTACACTTGGAGGAAGTGGGGCAACTGCAGCTCTTGTCGCCTGGCAAGGAGGCCAATGAATGGCGTGCATTTAGATAGCGCCTATTCCACGTGGGGATAAACCACCCTGCGGTCAAAGGAAAATACGTTTTGCAGGGCGATTGCTACCTCAGTGTAGGGAACGCGATGAGCATTTCACGAAGAGGAAGAGCCCACAAAAGGCATTGAGATGATAACCAGGCCAGGTTATCTGTTTCAGTGTGTTGATTGAGGGATATATATCGGTCCGGGTACCAGGAAGAATAACCTTGCGCTTCTCGCACAGTGGGACCATTAGTGTCCAGCCTGTTGGGCAGACTGGGGTAACCTGGGTTTGTGGTCTGATCAGAAAAGCAGAACTCCTGGCAGAACTGAACTCTCTTGGCGCTGCGCCAGAGTTCGGCGAAAGGAAACAGCAACCGTGATTGTCTTTGCATGGGCATTGGGGAGGCTGTTGACTTGCTTTTGCAGTTGTGGTTTCGCCAGTAAGCGTACCTATTTCGGGCTAACAGCTGCAAATCCGTTCAAATCTAGGACTGTTGTTTTTAAGCTGTGAAGAGCAGTTATCTCTGGGCTGAGTTGGTTGTACACGAGCTTTTTGCAGAAGAGCTTATGCTGTTGTCGTTTTGGAGATAGCATTCCAGTCTTTGTAATCCCTGAAGAAATAAATCAAATAAGCTCTTCCAGGGCAAACCACACTCAATCCATCAAAGCAATCACATTTTGTTTACCTGAATTTGAGCGACTTCTAAATGTTATTAAAAGTAAAATGGAATTTAACCATTGAAGAACTTAAAATGATGTGTAAACATGAAATGACTGTGATATGAATAATTAGGTATGAGGAAGAGAACCCATTGCAATAGAGCAGCACCATATGCTTCTGATGTTTGAAGATAATTACTGCTTTGTGCAATGTTAATGTTATAAACAGCTTGCATAAATAAAACCATTGAGAAAATACTTATTTTATAGTTCTCCTGGATTCAATTTTAATTTGCTTAATCATCATAAATTAGCTGTATATGAAAAGTAGCACATAACTGTTATATTATTAAAGTGATGGCAGGAGTAGATTATTTTTCAGTGATTGTATATTCATTACAGCAGTTTGCAGTTTATTTACCATTCGATTTCAGTTAAGAAAACCTCTTGCAGTCTTAGCTTCATATGTTGATTTACAAATTAGAGTCTTTGCCTGAACCCACCAAATCTCTGTTGTTACTTGCAAATCCTGTAGTATAACTCAGTTTTAAAGGTTACTTCAGCATGTCTTGGTCTCAGCTTTCTCCCCTTGGCTGATCATCCTACACGTTAAGGAATACTTAATAAAATGACGATTGCACAATACAGATGGAGGCCATTTGACCCATGTCATAGAGTCATAGAAATATACAGCATGGAAACACTCTTCGGTCTAACTGACCAGATATCCCAATCTCATCAAGTCCCATTTGCTGGCACTTGGCCCATATCCCTTCAAACCCTTCCTTTTCATATACCCATCCTGATGCCTCTTAAATGCTGCAAGTGTACCAGCCTCCACCACTTCCTCTGGCAGTTCATTCCATACACGCACCACCCTCTGTGTGAAAATAATTGCCTCTTAGGTCCCTTATATCTTTCCCCTGTCACCCTAAACCTATGCCCGCTAGTTCTGGACTCTTTCCCCCTGCCATGTCAGGGAAAAGAGCTTGTCTACTTCTCCTTTTCATTCCCCTCATGATTTTATAAACCTCTATGAAGTCACCCCTCAGCCTCCGATGCTCCAGGGAAAACAGCCTCAGCCTATTCAGCCTCTCCCTATTGCTCAAATCCTTCAACCCTGGCAACATCCTTGTAAATCTTTTCTGAATCCTTTCAAGTTTCACAACATCCTTTCGATTGGAAGGAGACCAGAATTGCATGCAGTATTCCAACACTGGCCTAACCAACGTCCTGTACAGCTGCAACATGACCTCCTGACTCCTGTACTCAATACTCTGACCAATAAAGGAAAGCATACCAAACGTCATCTTCACTATCCTATCTACCTGCAACTCCACTTTCAAGGAACTATGAACCTGTACTCCAAGGTCTCTTTGTTCAGCAACACTCCCTAGGACCTTACCATTAAGTGTATAAGTCCTGCTAAGATTTGCTTTCCCAAAGTGCTGGTTTCTTGAGGCAGATATCCAATTTGGTTCACTTCCCTGCTTTCTCCTTTAGCCTCAGCAATATTTTCTTTTGCACCAGTGAAGTTACTATAGAATTTGCTTCCATGCTTTTTCAATAGATTCAAATTAGAAACAACCTGCTCCATCAAACATGCCCCTTTCTTTTTATTGTTGAGCTTGAATTGACCCGTGGTTACTGACCCTTCTGTCAGTGGAAACAACCTTCCCTTATTTACAGGATCAGGAACTCTCTCAATTTTGTCTTTTATTTACCTGGTGATTTTCCAGTTTCAACCAAAGATTCAGGGGAAAAGACTGAACAGACACTTTGATCATAAGAGGGAGTATTAACTGCTGTTCAGGAACATGGTGGACAGGCAGGTAGTACTGAGGAAGTGGGGAGGCTACAGAAGGATCTAGACAGGTTGGGAGAGTGGTCCAGGAAATGGCTGATGGAATTTAACGTGAGCAAGTGCGAGGTCTTGCACTTTGGCAAAAAGAATAAAAGCATGGACTACTTTCTAAATGGTGAGAAACTTAATAAAGCCAAAGCACAAAGGGATCTGGGAGTGCTAGTCGAGGATTCTCTAAAGGTAAACATGCAGGTTGAGTCTGTGATTAAGAAAGCGAATGCAATGTTGTCTCTTATCTCAAGAGGGTTGGAATATAAAAGCAGAGATGTACTACTAAGACTTTATAAAGCTCTGGTTAGGCCCCATTTGGAGTACTGTGTCCAGTTTTGGTCCCCACACCTCAGGAAGGACATACTGGCACTGGAACGTGTCCAGCGGAGATTCACATGGATGATCCCTGGAATGACAGGTCTAGCATATGAGGAACGGCTGAGGATACTGGGATTGTATTCGTTGGAGTTTAGAAGATTAAGGGGAGATCTAATAGAGACGTACAAAATAATACATGGCTTTGAAAAGGTGGATGCTAGAAAATTGTTTCTGTTAGGCGAGGAGACTAGGACCCGTGGACACAGCCTTAGAATTAGAGGGGGTCATTTCAGAACGGAAATGCGGAGACATTTCTTCAGCCAGAGAGTGGTGGGCCTGTGGAATTCATTGCCACGGAGTGCAGTGGAAGCTGGGACGCTAAATGTCTTCAAGGCCGAGATTGATAGGTTCTTGTTGTCTAGAGGAATTAAGGGCTACGGGGAGAACGCTGGCAAGTGGAGCTGAAATGCGCATCAGCCATGATTGAATGGCGGAGTGGACTCGATGGGCCGAGTGGCCTTACTTCCACTCCTATGTCTTATGGTCTTATGGTCTTATGGTGGCAAGTGTAGGCCAATAGCCTAAGATGTGCTGCAAGGGGTTGAGTTTTGCCACCAATTGTTTTTGTTGGGGGAAACTGATGACTAGTATACTTCTGTGAAGCTGTAAGGGGCGTTTTTCTATGTTAATGGTGCTACACAAATGCAAGTTGTGTATGAACACCAGGGTGCTGATAAGGTACTTTGATACTTTGGCTGTGGGGTTGATCTCAATCAGCCAGGCTGGACAGATCATAAAGATGAAAGCCCTGTTCAGTTTTTGATCATTGAGTACTCCATATTGTGAGCCAGGAAACTTTGCTTCGTGCAGAGAAATACTGAGGGAGAGAAACTGGCCCTTTTTTAAGTGACTGAAATGAAGAGCAAATAATGTTTTGAGGAGGTAGGTGAAGGGAGTAAAATATTTGCATCATGAAATAAGTAACGCTAATCCATTGTGGGTTGGAGCAGAGAAAAGGAAGTCCTATTTTGTTATGGAAGCAAGTTTGAATAAGAAGTTCTGGGAGTGGGAACAACAGAGTTACTTAAACCTTAAGCATGTTTTGTGAACTTACAGCTAACAACGTTACAAAGATTCTAAGCTGTAAGGTTTATATTATCTTTGATGTTGAGCTCATCAAGTGATACTTTCCTGATTTTTAAAAATTCGTTCATGGGATGGGGGCATCACTGGTTAGACCAGCATGCATTACCCATCCCTAATTGCCCAGAGGGCAGTTAAGAATCAACCACATTGTTGTGGTCTGGAGTTACGTATAGGCCACACCAGGTAAGGTGCCAATTTCCTTCTCTACAGGGCATTAGTGAACCAGATGGGTCTTTCCAATAATTGACAATGAATTCATGGTCATAATTAGACTCTTAATTCCAGACTACATTAAGTGATGCTCTGCTGTAATCCAGTTGTCACTAGTTCAGAGACTGGCGGTGTTCTTTTGAGTACTGAAAGTTTAGGTTTAGTGATAAGAAGAGTGTTCAAAGTAATTAGGGTTTTGGATAAAATATGTGCAGAGAAAGTCTTCCCTCAAGCAAGGGGTTGGTAACCAGTCGATGCAGATTTATCACTGGTGAAAAAAACATGGAGAGAAATATGGAGAAGTGGTTTGTTTTCATACACAATGAAAGGTGACCTGGAATATCCCTTCTGATTGGATGAGAGAAGCAGATTCAATCAGTATCTCTCCAAAGGCAATTGGATAAATGAGAAATAGGGTTCCTGGTGAAAGAGCAGAAGTGGTCTTTAATTGGATAGTGACACAAGAAGCAAGAACAAAGGGGCCTCCCCTCTGTTCTAAAGCTACTAGATATTACCACAGCAAATGCAAGTGGGTTCTGGAAGTATTCCATTTCTGTATTTCAAATAAATTGATTATAAAATAATTTAAGTCTGTTCATTTTCATAACTTGTATTTAAAACTAGCCTGATCTTTTTACAATGCTCGAGACCTTTCAACATATGTGAATGATTTGTATGGTCCCCTGGACTGACTGATTTGGATACTCTGTGAGAAAAGTTCAGTCCTTGACTTTTCTTATAGTTTTCTGTCTCTCCCAAGAGAATGCCTGGCTGCTGAGGCAGGAGCAAAAAGGGAGGGAATGATCTTTCTCAATGTGGTTCTCTACTCAGCTTGAGTCTGGGGCAGGGGCTCACTGAATGCACTGCTCTTTTTCTGCTCCCCATTTTCATAGGGGTGCTGCAGGGATGGGGGGGGGGGGGGGGGGGGGTGGTGCTGCACCTAGTGCCCACCCTGCCACCATTCCCCAATCAAACTCAGGTCCTAGGCAGGAGAATATAAAGACAGATGGGGACCAATCACTACACCTTTAAGTTACCAGGGAAAGCATGGAGTTTTCAGTGTATCAGACCACCAAATGGAAGGGTTGGAATAAGTGCAACAACATTCAAGCCACTCATCCATCACCAAAGAAACCACAGGCAACAGTTGTAGCTGCATCAGGGAAAGATGCTCAAGGGCTGATGGTATATATGACAACTAGTATTGGCACAATGATAGCCTTTAGAAATTGTAAATATCGTACTCCCATTGGATCGAGTTTCAGTCTGTGGTGGGACTAGCAAACTATAGTTCACTCGATTGGGACAATGAGGAGGAAGTGAGGACTGCAGATGCTGGAGATCAGAGCTGAAAAATGTGTTGCTGGAAAAGCGCAGCAGGTCAGGCAGCATCCAAGGAGCAGGAGAATCGGCGTTTCAGGCATAAGCCCTTCTTCAGGAATAAGGAGGGTGTGCCAAGCAGGCTAAATGACAGCTATGTAAGTCCCTTTAAGTTAACTCTTGTTCACACCTCCCCAATTCCATGGTACATTTCTGTTGAGGATGAAATGCCTTGGATCCCTATTCTCGCAAGTGCATGCATGTGATCTAGAGGTGACTATTTCTGTCGAATAATTTACTTTGTCTGAATCTTCAAGAATCAAGCCGCAGTCAAGTGACACGAGAGTTCCACACATGGTTCAAAAATCTGTGTCTAAAAGTCTGTCTGTTAGATTAACGCACCAGTTACCTCAGATTTTGAATATTCAATCTGCTAGTTTGTCAATTACTGTACAGAACATGATTGTCGTTTACAAATTGTTGAAAAGTACCTCATGTTAGTAAATTTACGTTTAGTGAGGAGCAAATTTATGACAAAACAGTCTTTTTTGTCTAAATATTTGAGTTCTTCAAGCACAATAGTAAATTGGGTTGTGGTTTCAAAGGGGAGAAAATGTGGAGCCAAGGGGATAAGGCAACAGGGCAGTCGAGCAGGGTGGTCGAGAGCTAACACTGACATGATGGCCCGAACAGCTTCTTTCAGTGCTGTAGCAATTCTGCAATTCTCTGATATGTTTGCGTGACATGTAAAATGTTGAAGAAAGGCAAAATTTCTAAATCCTGTGGGATGTATGAGTTAAGTCCTTGAAATCAGGCACTTTACAGATGAGGTGTTAACTGCAAAGCCTTACACAACTGCCAATAAAATATGTCTAATGCCATAATTGACGTTTGGGATCAAGATGAAACAACGGGGATGGAAAACATTGCTACTTTCTTAGTAATGTTTATTCCAATTATCAAGTGGATTTGACAGCCTCCTGTCTCACCCTTTTCCTTGCCACTATAATGTAATTATCAACTTTGAAAAGGTTTTCTTTGAGTGTGGAAAAGTCTGTTCTAGTAAACGTTGATTGGCAGTTTGTAGCATAGCCACCTGGAAGGGAACACAAAGCCAGCATTTAGAATGGGGCTGATTGAGTTTCTGAATCTCACCCTCTTTCTCCTGAAGCTGTCATTAACTTATGATCTATGACAGTGTAAATACTGGTAGTTACTAGATTGAAAATGTCTTGCTTAACTGGATGTTAGCTTAACTTGAGAAAGGCGTCAAGGCCTCAAAGAGAACAGCTTTACGAGAATGGTACCAGGGCTTTAGTTATGAGGATACATAGGAGAACTTTCTCCATATGGTCCTAATGACATTTAATAGCATTATTCAAAATTTGTGATTGGGTACAGTAAATAAGGAGTGGCATAAGTGTTGATAACCAAAGGCTCCAGATTTAAGGATATGGCAAAATTAGCAGAACTAACATATGGAAACATTTTTGTAAACAATGTGTTGTTGTGGTCTGAATTTTCCATCTGAAAAAGATTAAACAACAATATGCAGAAGATAATTGGATAAATATTCAGTGTCGAGCTATTGGACTATGGGAAAAGAGGGTGTGTAACTAATTGGACAGCTCCGCCATAGATCTGGCACAGGACTGACTTGATCGTGTTGTACGCTGCATCAAACTATAGCTGGGAGTTCCCCTTTTTGAGACTGTGCATGGGATTGTCGCATGTCCACAAACTCATCACACCCTCCACTGAGAAAGCTTGCTGGGTTGTGTGCCAACTGGCTTAAGAGCTGAGCTTCTTGGCCTATCAGGGGGCTCAACAGTGACTTTGCAGCAAACCAGTAGCTGCTGATCAATCAGAGGTGAGCAGCTTCTGGGTGTCAAAGATGGTCGGTTGAAGTCTACTCTTTAAGATATCTATCAGCGAGAAGGTGAGGCGGGGATCGGTGGGTTGGAGGAAAGATTAGTGGGATGGCTGTCAAGGCCTCCATATTTCTCAATTCCCTTGCCTCTGGTTGGCCCCCAAAGGGGGCAGATCGTGACCCACCCTCCAACTTGGGATACAAGCCGCCCTGGTTCCATACTTGGGGAACCTGTTGTTTTTCTTGTCCCTGCTGGGAAATAGGTAATCACAGAAGCCTTAGAGTGGCATGTTATTGACCCCTTAAGGGTCTTCATTGCTGGTGAGCTGAGGAAGTCCTTAATGAGTCTTCTCACCAAGCGCTCAGAAGATGAGGGGATAGGAAAGGGCCAGCTTACCTAATTATTTCCCCATCCTGTTAGCTCTAGGGAAAGGAAAATAGTGTCTGATGATACTTTATAAAACCAAGCCTGGTGGTGTACAGTCATGGAAAGTTAAACAACAGTACATAATGCACTTGCTTATTTTTAATGAAATATGGTTTTTTTTGTTTCAGATCCAAGTGTTTCATGGATTCAATGTGAATTGGTTAACTGGGTGACACAGACCTTGTGCAGGCAGGATATTTGAATTTAGTTTGACATAGATCTGCTGTTGTTTCAAGATATTTCACAGTGACATTAGGCAGAAATGAAATCACTCACATGTATATAGCTGGATGCATTCTCATAGAATGAGATAATCAATGGGAATGAAATATTTTGTATTAAAGAAGTACCATTAAAAGAGTTGTGGATTTGTAGTAACAACTGCTAATAATATACCACTGAGATTGTAGTCAGTTCACGTGGTGCAGTGCCAGTCTCCTTACCTTGAGACCCTGAAGCCTAGGGTCAAGACCCACATGTCTCAGAGATGTGTTATAAAATGCTTGAACAGAGTGACTTAGGGAATAATTTTTGGGCTGTTGTGGTGAAGTGGTAGTGTCCCTATTTCTGGGCTAGAAGATCCAAGGTCAAGTCTTACTTGCCCCAGAGGTGTGTCATAATGTGCCTGAACAGATTGATTTCAATAACTATCATTTATGACTCACTTATGCTCTTGTGCTTTCCCGCAGAGGTTAATTATCTATCTATTGTGTTTAGCTCTATGTGGATAGAGGGTATTGAATGAATTATTGCTACAGCACATATAAAGGGGCACATTACTGAGGCTATTTAGCTTGCAACAAGCATCATACATTCTTCAAGCGTAAACAAAATATGTGAATATGGTAATGAAATTAACCCAGCAAGAGACCTCCTGTTAGGCTAAAGCACCTATTTATGCAGTGGAATTGCATTAATAATTCAATGTAATCAACTGTTTATGCAGTTGCAAAATAGGCTTGGATGAAAAATGCCCTTTGGCCCATTCCTTCAGAATACCAAATCTTACGATCTCCCCTTAGCAGCATTTAACAGTTTTTCATGTGAGTTCAGAATCCTGGCTTCAATCAGCATTCCTGGCAAACCAATCCTTGTTTTCAACATCTAATGTATAAAGAAATACTTCCCAGTGTCTCTTAAAGAGTTGTTGGGAAAGTTTAAGTGACTGCATGTGGGAACAAAGCTTACAAATGGTACTGAATACTTTCAACTTTTCTCCAGGCTTCGTGCTAATTTTTAAAAAAAACTTGCGTTGTAGACAGGAAAAGGGGGAAAGGAAAACATTTGTTGCCTCTCTTTACTTGCCCTTGAACTGATTGGCTTGCCAGGGTCATTTCACACCATTGCTGTGAGTCTCAAACATAGACAGGCCAGACCAGGTAAGGACAGCAGATTCCTGCCCTAAAGGCCATTAGTAAACCAAATGTGTTTTTAATGACAATCACTGATAGCTCCACACTCATCATTACTGAGATGAACTTTTAATTCCAGAATTATTAACTGAATTTAAATTGCACCAGCTGACATCACAGGATTTGAATCCTTGTCCCTGGAGTATTAGCATGGGCTTCTGGGTCAGTGGCCTTATCACTGCACCACTGTCTACACAACAATAAGTGATGATCAGAAAGAAAAGGAAAAGAATGTGAAGACATGAAATGGATTCCGGAGGAAGCAGATGGAAGATGTGGCTCTTACTTTGATTGGTGGCTGAGGAAATAAAGCTGCTTCTATATGTGGGGGTGGCAAGGATACTCGTTATAGAACATAGAACAATACAGCGCAGAACAGGTCCTTTGGCCCTCGATGATGCGCCGACCCGTGAACTATTCTCAGCTCGTCCCCCTACACTATCCCATCATCATCCATGTGCTTATCCAAGGATTGTTTAAATCTTCCTAATGTGGCAGAGTTAACTACCTTGGCAGGTAGGGCATTCCAGGCCATTACCACTCTCTGAGTAAAGAACCTGCCTCTGACATTTTTCTTAAATCTATCATCCCTCAATTTGTAGTAATGCCCCCTTGTACAAGCTGATGTCATCAGCTAGGAAAAAGACTTGCACTGCCTACCCTATCTAATCCTCTGATCATCTTGTATGTCTCAATCAAATCCCCTCTTAGCCTTCTTCTTGCCAATGAGAACAGATCTAAGTCTCTCAGCCTTTCCTCATAAGACCTTCCCTCCAGACCAGGCAACATCCTGGTAAATCTCCCCTGCACCTTTTCCAACGCTTCCACATCCTTCCCGAAATACGGCGACCAGAACTGTACACAATATTCCAAGTGTGGCTGCACCAGCATTTTGTACAGTTGCAACATGATACTGCGGCTCCAGAAGTCAGTCCCTCTACCAATGAAACCTAACACACCGTATGCCTTCTTAACAGCACTATCACCCTGGGTGGCAACTTTCAGGGATTTACGTACATGGACTCCAAGATCCCTCTGCACATCCGCACTACCAAGAATCTTTTCATTGACCCCAGTATTCTGCCATCCTGTTATTCTTCCCAAAGTGCATCACCTTAGCTGCATTGAACTCCATTTGCCACCTCTTAGCCCAATCCTGCAGTTTATCCAAGTCCCCCTGCAATCTGTAGCATTTTTCCAAACTGTCCATCACTCCACCAACTTTAGTGTCATCTGCAAATTTACTAATCCATCCACCTATGCCTGTGTCTAAGTCATTTATAAAAATGACAAACAGTAGTGGTCCCAAAACAGATCCTTGTGCCACATCACTAGTAACCGGACTCCAGGCTGAATATTTTCCATCAACCACCACTTGCTGCCTTCTTTCAGAAAGCCAGTTTCTAATCCAAACTGCTAAATCACCGTCAATCCCATGCCTCTGCATTTTATCCAACAGCCTACCATGTGGAACCTTATCAAAGGCTTTACTGGAGTCCATGTACACAACATTAACTGCCCTACCTTCATCTACATGCTTGGTTACCTTCTCAAAAAACTCACCGAGGTTCATGAGACACGACTTGCCCTTGACCAAACCATGTTGACTATCTGAAATCAAATTGTTGTTTGCTAGACGATTATAAACCTCATCTCTTATAATTCTATACAAAACCAAAACCTGACGGGCAGCCTCCAGATAGCACAGTATCAGAGCATTCAGGGCAAAGGTTATTTCCCAGAGTTAACACTCTCAGCATCTGGGCTGCTGAACTTGAGAACAATACTTAAGAAGTTATCAGGAAAGAATGATCCAACAGTTCTATTTACCAGGAGATGGTCCAGTTATGCATAATCACTGTTTGTCACCCAGTTCCAAAGAATCATTTTATAGATTTTTAAAATATATAGAATTCCCATCGTGTGGGATCAGGCCATTCAGCCGAACAAGTCCACACTACCTCTCTGAAGAGTATCTTACCCAGACCCATTCCCTTACTCTATCACTGTAGCCCTGCATTTCCAATGGCTAACCTACACATCCCTGGACACTATGAGTAATTTAGCATGGCCAATCCACCTGCACATCTTTAGACTGTGGGAGGAAACCAGAGCATTCAGAGGAAACCGGAACAGACACAGAGAGAATGTACAAACTCCACACATACAGTTGCCCAAGGCTGGAATCAAACCTTGCCATCATCATTACCTATTTACTGCTGGTCCATGTCATACCATCACACAATCTCAGATTTTCTCATAACACCTCATTCCTTAAGCATCATGTAGTTTTAAGCTGCAGCTTTCAACTGATATCTTTGATGTACAGGTCCAGTTCAAATCTTTCCACATCTAACCATTTTGAACCAATCCAGTTGAGGTGTCAGGTCACTTATGGATATTTAGATTAGCTGTGAGTTAGATATCAATCACTCTCTGTTTGTTCTTAGTCAACTGAGAACATCTCAAATAAGAGCAAAATACTATAGAAGCTGGAAATTTGGAATAAAAAGAGAAAATGCTGAAGAAATGCAGCAGATCTGGCACATCTGTGGAGAGAGAAAAACAGTGTGAAAGTTTCAGGTCTGATTTGACTTGTCTTCAGAACCTAAAGGAAATGGAAAATGCTGTTGCTTGAAACGTTGATTGATCTGTTCCATTTGTGCCTTCTCTCCCTCTGTCAACAATCTGAAAAAAAACACCATTGTCCAGCTCCTTCCAGTTGTAGATAAAAGTCATATTGGACTTGAAATGTTAACTCCAATTCTCTGGCCACAAATGATGCTGGAACTGCCGGACTTCTCTGGCATTTTCCTTTTTTATTTCAAAATATCTCTCAAGTTACCTGTCCCACATAATATAAGGTAACAGATCCCAAATAGAACAGAGTTCAGGAGTCCCAGCCCATACGTTCCTTGGAGTAAACCCTACACTTATATGGGGTGAGCAAAATGGAGGGGAGTGAGCAACTTCAAGTTTTTCCATGAGTTCTGGACAAAGTCAGAAGTCACGTGACACCAGGTTATAGTCCAACAGGTTTATTCAAAATCACAAGCTTTTGGAGCATAGCCCCTTCATCACGTAACGTCTGACAAAGGAACGATGTTCCGAAAGCTTGTGAACTCAAATAAACCTGTTGGTCTATAACCCTGGTGTCTTGTGACTTCTGACTTTGTCCACCCCAGACCAACACTGGCACTTCCACATCAAAAGTTCTGGGATAGCATAGTTTGGATTTATGATCTTGCCCCTCTTCACACCTGCTGTCATACAGGGATGCGCACAAATGTCTAAATACTGGCTCCAGGCTACTGCGAGGTAAAATCTACTTGAAGGCATTCTTGCAACCAACACTTCAGATTTAATTTTAGTTCCATGGTGGAACAGCCCACAGTCACCAGCAACTCCTAACAAAGTGCCTCCTCTGTGTCATAGCTATGGAAGTTATACAGTACAAGTCTGACTGCACAGATTCCAAAGGATATAGCTATTGCGTGTGAGGACCTAGCTTTTGCTGAAACACGGGGTGCAGGTGTGATTGAGTGAATGAAGGTGGCTGTCAGGAACAAGAAGATGCTGGTGCAAATGACCATGTAACTGCTGTCATGTTTAATAGTTACCACTATCCCTTCCCCTTCCTGAATTGCAACAATCTAAGGAAATTTGAGTAGAAACTGCTTTGGTAGTCACTTGCTTCCCTGACCAAATTCCAGACGGAACTTAAGGTGCTGAGGACATGAATTTATAAAACGCCCCAAAACACACCTCAAACTCTTCTCCCTCCTGCCATCTGACCGAAACATTCGGTCTCTCATGGCCAGACTGTGCAACAGTTTCTTCCCCCAAGCCATTAGGCTCCTTAACACAGTTTGATCGGACTGTTTCCCATCTGAAATTCTTGGTGCGACTTCGAATTGCTGCTATAAAAATGTATTATTTATCATTCTTTTGTCATACTGTAACTTGTGTGTTTTACACTTCTTGTGCACATTATGCTATATACAATTGTGTGGTTTGTGCTGCCTATGTAGCATCCTTGGTTCTGGAGGAACTCTGTCTCGTTTTACTGCATCAGTTTTCTGTGGGAGAAAAGACAAATAAAAAGCTAGGCAGAAGTGGGTACTGCAGATACCGGAGATTAGAGTTAAGGTTAGAGTGGTGCTGGAAAAGCACAGCAGGTCAGGCAGCATCCGGGGAACAGGAGAACCGACATTTCTGGCATAAGCACTTTGTCAGGAATGAGGCTGGGCGCCTCAGGGGTGGGGAGGTAAATTAGAGGTGGGGGGGTAGGGCTGGGGAGAAGGTAGCTGAGAGAATAAAAGGTTACTGTGTCGCTCGAAACAGGTTTCTGGCCTGCTCTCATAATTATGTGATTCTTTTGTTGTCTTTCTATGCCTGTGCAATCAGTGCAGAATTCGCCTTTTTGTGTTTGACAGTCATTTGAAGTCTAGTAAATGGCCTCGCGTGCCGCATTTTGTAGTCTACTTTACCTGAATGGATGAGAATTTTTCACCCATTCAAAGTTGATAGATGGAAAAGCTAGCCCCCTTCCGTACTAGAATGCTGGCAAACAGACCCATTTAATGAGGGAGAGGACAAAAGGTGATGAAAAATTTGCAGTTCAAATATCATAATCATGTGGCCCACTATCAAAAATTAATTCAAAACTGCTGCTGAGTCACAGGAAAAACCAAATAAGAAAGTGTAAAATAGTGAAATTAAAAAAAGATGATTGAAGAAATTTTTTAAGGAAACGCTTAGAGACCATTAAACGTGGTAGTTAAGTTAATCTGCTATATCTAAATAGGCATTATGTATTGATTCCATGCTTCAGTGCTCATAATTACTGCTGCAGCCCCTATCGCACAGCAATCTTAAAAGTACCATTTTAAGGACTTTTTTTCTTCAGTGTGGAAAGTATGCTGGGAAATAGCGATTGCAGGATAGTGGAGACAGTACTACTACATATTTAACTTGCTAATCATGTTCTTCTCATATAAATGCAATCAAAAGTTATGTGCATATACGCAGCCACAATATTTCTGTGGAGAGGCTGCACACTGCCAAGTAGACTCAAAATCTTACATTTTTAATGCTTCCTTTTAATATTTCAAGCAAGACTTGTCTCATGATCTATGAATATTGGAAGTGGGTAATAAAGAAAGCATTTCAAAAATTGTTTCATTTTCAAATATTGTGTTATGGTCTATTTTAAACATTGGCTCGCAAACTACAGGCATATGAAATATTTCAGCCAGCTTACAAACTCATTTGATAGCTTTCTACCTGTGTCACAATCACCAGCCGGCCTTTGCCTCAGCCACATAATCACACTTGAACTTTTCACCCAATCTTGATGTTTCTCTTTACAACTTAATGATTTAGTTCGTCTTTTCTCCTGCTCATTCCAGCCTTGGTAGAGGCCACCACTGATGGCCTTTGCCTCTTCATTTAGATGTTATCTTTTACAGGCATTTGCAATACCATATGCCATTCTCCTGCCAAACTGTACACCAACAAGTCCCTGGTGGGGGTGGGGGGGGGGGGGTCAAAGGGCGCTGGGTTGGGGGTGGGGTGGAGGGAATGTCGTAACTTACATTCTTTTCTTGCCCTTGTTCCAAGACTGAAATTCTAAACCATCAAAAGCTCAACATGAGTTTAAACCCCACTGTAAGAGACTACATCAGAAAACTCATCCAGTTGCAATTTCCTGCTTTTTGGAAGTCCGCAATATTGCGGAGAACAATGCCTATGAACAAATATAGGTCACTATTACCTAGTTATGTTCTGCCAAATCAGCATATAACATGGAAAAGAGGGAGGGGGGAGGGGAATTACTCCCCTACCATGAATATAGTAAAGCAATCATTTGTAAGCATTCTTGTGTTGTCTGTCATAGTGCCACTTCTGCTAATTGCCTTTGTATTTCAAGAAGGTAACATAATGAAGAACAAACAATTGTTAAAAATGTTTGAAAAGTGAATCATGAACCCATGAAATTCACATTACAATGCAAACACTGTACAATCTACTTCGTACATCAGATGAAAAAACAGCTTGGAAGTGCAGAGGAACTGGTGCGGTCAGGTTACACCAGATTTTAGGCCTTGGGGTTCATTCACAAAACACTGACAAGTTACAAGCTCCAACACTTTGACTAACTGTCAACAAAGATAACCACCAACCAGAAATACAGATGAATAACACATTAAGGAGGTTTGTATTTGAATTGAGTTTCTCGGCCTTCTTTCCTTGGGTGCTTCTTTCCAAAAGCAAACTAATCGCGACAATAACTGTGCGATCGATGTCTTTTTTACTTCCCTCTTGTACGTTAACATCGTTAAAGACCCTAATACCATATTAAACCCCAATGTGGAGTAAATGTAATGATAAAGATCATTGGAATACAATCAACATTCCAGCCAAGGCATATCTCAAGTATATTTTCACATGGACACTTTATTTTTCCCCTGTTTTGGAGGAATAGTGGTGAAATAGTAGAAGGATTTCCAAGCTGATTATCAGCCAGTTGAACCACGTCTTTGAAGCCTCCTTCGCCAAAAGGCCCCAGGAGTCGGATTTGAATTGGGAGAGTCTGGTCTCGAGGAGGGATGTTAATTATTGTGCTACGAGAACTCCCTGTGCATCCCCATTCTTGAAGGTGGGACGTTGTGACCATCTACTTGGACAAATAATACAGAAGCCCTGGCTAATGTTCTGAGGAAATGTTTTCGAAACCCACCATGGCAGATGGTGAAATTTGAATTCACGAAAAAGCTTGTCTAATTGTAACCGCTGTTCATTGGTGTAAAGTTCATTCATACCTTTCAAGGAAGGAAATCTGCCATTCTTATCATCTCTGGCCTCTTGGTGACTCCAGACCTAATAATTCTTAATAACCTCTGAGCAAAAAATGCTGGCCTAGCCAGGGATGTCCACATCCCACGAATGAATTGAAAATATTTCACAAGTCTTCATTGTTTTAGGCAAGCTATTATATTTCACCCTAGAGAATAGGTGTCACTGTTTTCTCCTGATCTTCTCTGGCTTTCCATAGTTTGGTCTTTGATGAGCAATGTGTGAGTAAATAGTGGGAATGACATGGTTCCCAGAGATTTGAATGTTTAATGCATAAAATTGATGCTTTGCTGCATTAATTGTGAAGGCATGATTGTGCTATATCTGTCTGTGTAACAAGTACAGATACCTCTTTTTTGCCTGAAACCCTCAGTCATACTATTGCTATCTTTAGACTGACTCCTCCAATGTGCTCCTGGTTCTTGGCCTATCTTCTACCTCCCATTAGCAGCTCATTCCAAACTTTGCCTCCCATATCCTAAACTAGCACAGGTCTATTGAACTTGTACGCACGCGATCAACTATCAATTCAAGATTGAAATTGCAATCCTTATTTTCCAACCCGTTTGTAGCCCTCATCCCCATATTCTCTACCAATCTTAGAAAACTCCCAGAGCCTGAATTCCCTCAACTCAGGCCTTCCGGATTCTCCATTCCCATCACACTACCACTGATGGCAGTGCTGTCTGCCATCTCTAAGCATTAGTGCTCAGAAACCTTTCTCTCTCTCTCTTTCCACTTCTCTGTTTGTCTGTCTGCCTCTCTCTCTTTTTCTTTAACACTCGCTTTAGTCGTCAGATCCCGTAATATCTCCTTTGCTCACATGTTGACTTCTGCACTGTGTAAATGCAGTTATTGTTGTTATAATACTGTTCATACAGAGGCAATTGCATGGTTGGGTCTATCCCTCTAAATAGGAACAGTATTATCCATTATTGGGTATAGAGGTCTGATATTCCATTTTTGGTGCAATGCTGTCTTGTCAGGGAGAGTGAACGTCGGTCATTTTAGGCATAAAGGCATTCCAGAGGTTACAGAGCATGCCATTTATCAGCAATTACAGTTTATGCAGCTCAACGACAATATGCACTCAGATAGCACCTTTACAGAAGGACTATATCCCAAGAAACTTCAGTGAAATGCTGTCAAACTCTGCATTCACAGAAAAGCTTCACAACTTCTGCTCTCATGCTTAATGAAGTGATGCTGTGTGAGTGTGGTCAGTCATCTGATTCCTGATTCCATCATCAAAATCACCAAAGTGCAAATGTTTAATTTAGGAATATGATAGCACTGCAAAACAAAATGCTGCCAGATTGTTATTATAATGTTTACTTAAGAAGGTATCGGATTTGTATAATACAATGTGCCAGCCTGGGCTACATTGTGTAAACATGTGGGGACAATTTACACCAGCATTACACTGGTGTATTTAATGAAAGACAACTGGTGTAGAGAGAAAGCTGTTTGGAAAAACATCTCACAAGGCATTTATCGTTAATAAACCTCTCCTCATAACAAAAAGGAAACTTTTAAAAGGCAGATAAAATTTATCTTTCAGTTATAAATCCACAAGTCAAAATGATCATATTTTAGACCAGTGAGCCTTACTTCTGTTGTAGGAAAGGTTTTGGAAAGGATTATAAGAGATAAGATTTAAAATCATCTAACAAACTACAATTTGATTTCAGATAGTCAATTTCTCCTAAATGGTTTCGTCAAGGGCAGGTCGTGTCTCACAAACCTCATTGAGTTTTTTGAGAAGGTGACCAAGCATGTAGATGAGGGTAGGGCAGTTGACGTGGTAAACATGGACTTCAGTAAAGCCTTTGATAAGGTTCCACATGGTAGGCTGTTGGAGAAAATCCAGAGGTATGGAAATGAGGGTGAGTTAGCAGTTTGGATTAGAAACTGGCTTTCTGAAAGAAGGCAGCGAGTGGTGGTTGATGGAAAATATTCAGCCTGGAGTCTGGTTCTGTTTTGGGACCACTGCTGTTTGTCATTTTTATAAATGACTTAAATGCAGGCATAGGTGGATGGATTAGTAAATTTGCAGACAACACTGAAGTCAGTGGAGTAGTGGACAGTGTTGAAGAGTGTTACAGGTTGCGGGGGACTTGGATAAACTGCAGAATTGGGCTAAGGGGTGGCAAATGGAGTTCAATGCAGCTAAATGTGAGGTGATGCACTTTGGGAAGAATAATAGGAAGGCAGAATACTGGGTCAATGGAAAGATTCTTGGTAGTGCGGATGTGCAGAAGGATCTTGGAGTCCATGTATATAGATCCCTAAAAGTTGTCACTCAGGTTGATAGTGCTGTTAAGAAGGTGTACGGTGTGTTGGGTTTCACTCGTAGAGGGATTGAATTCCGGAGCAGCAATATCATGCTGCAACTATACAAAACGCTAGTGTGGCCACACTTGGAATATTGTGTACAGTTCTGGTCCTGTATTTCGGGAAGAACGTGGAAGCATTGGAAACGGTGCAGAGGAGATTTACCAGGATGTTGCCTGGTCTAGAGGGAATGTCTTATTAGGAAAGGCTGAGAGACTTGAACCTGTTCTCATTGGCAAGAAGAAGGCTAAGAGGGAATTTGATAGAGACATACAAGATGATCAGAGGATAGGGTAGACAGTGGAAGTCTTTTCCCTAGGATGATTACTTCAGCTTGTACGAGGGGGCAACATTGCAAATCGAGGGGTGATAGATTTAAGACAGATGTCAGAGGCAGGTTCTTTATGCAGAGAGTGGTAAGGGTGTGGACTGCACTACCTGCTAATATAGTCAACTCAGCCACATTAGGGAGATTTAAACAATCCTTAGATAAGCACATGGATGATTTTGGGATAATGTAGGGTGACAAGCTGAGAATATTTCACAGGTCGGTTCAACATCGAGGGCCGATGGGCCTGTTCTGCGCTGTATTGTTCTATGTTCTATGTTCTAAGATACACTAGAAAAGAAACATTTGTCATGCCAACTTTACAAGTTATAATTCCTGACAAACTCTATTCTGCTTTGCTTTCCTACTCCCCTTCTCTTTGCAATTTGCCTTCCATCTGTACATTTTCCCTGATGAGGCAAGTGAATCGTTCAGTCTCCAGATGTCAATAGGACCATTTGATACCAAGAGAATGCCAAAGGTCTGGATCAAATGCTGACAAATGGGACTGGATTAATTTACGATATCTGGTTGGCATGTACGAGTTGGACTGAAGGGTTTGTTTCCATGCAGTACATCTTTCTGACTCTATGACTCAAAGCACTCACTATTGCGAGTACGGTGTGAGAAAATTGCCTTATCATCAGGGAGCAGTATTGGGTAGCACAGCAAAAGCAGGGAATGAACCAGGTCATCTCAGAATACATACTCATACTGATTCATACTGATACGTTTAACATGTGAATGGACCATTGTTGTTAAAATCCGTGGTAAGCAGAATAATGTTGATAGTAAGCAATGTGCTAAACTGTTACAGAATGGGATTCAGAAGTGAAGCA
This sequence comes from Chiloscyllium punctatum, assembly GCF_047496795.1. Lineage (NCBI taxonomy): Eukaryota > Metazoa > Chordata > Chondrichthyes > Orectolobiformes > Hemiscylliidae > Chiloscyllium > Chiloscyllium punctatum. The sequence goes on along the minus strand of NC_092776.1, from coordinate 18,982,319 downwards.
ACATGAATCATTGTCATTAGATATGTGACAGTTATCCTTTGATTCAATGGTTTATCAAGTGTACTTAATTTTAATGTGATTCCTTACTTTTAAGCTTTCTTGGTTTTATGGTCTTCTCCCCACGTGGAGAGGGGAAAGGAGGGACAGGATGAGAGATGGATATTTTCTGCCTACAGGCTGTGCATGCTTCTCCTCATGTGCTGCTTTTGACACTTACAACTTTTAACACTCTGCATCTCAATCAATCAAAAGGTTGCTGTTAGGCAGTATTTCCTTGATGCTGCTTAGTCTTGAATTCTCCATTTTACTGCTTCCAAAAAGCAACATTGTATTGCACAGCTCAACAATCTATGTAGTGTTTGTTTTCAAATTGCAAAACATTTCTGGAATTCCGATTATAACAGTCCAATGTTCATTTCAGTTTATAGTCTCAAAAACATGAGAAATAGGTGGTCTCCTGCACAATAAATACACTATTGTATTCAAAAGGATATAGCTGATTATGGTATAAATGGCCAAAATATAAAAGAGGGTGTGGATATTTTTAAAGAAATGTCACACTATTTGACAATTACTTTAATCTGAGAAGAAATATAATGCCTGAAAGAGTGAGATTTAACAGCAGAATTCAGTATCCATTGTGATCCATCAATAATTGCCTAAATAATCTCTACAGATTGTATGGTGGAAAAGCTGTGCCCAGGGAACTTTGGAATACAAATTTACAAGAGACAGAATTGTTGTTGGAATCATTAGTGAATCTTTGTCAGAGTGTGAGAGTTGAGAATTGTATGTGATTTAACATCTACACTCCTCCTTTTTGAACCGGCTCCAAACCTTGACCTCAAAGGTAGACAAAAATATTCTATGACTTCTAAGAGACAGAATGATACAGGTCAAGGGAAACCAAGAGAAGTAAGTTTGTCTAGGGAAAGAAAAAATAGTTGTTGTCCAATCAATCAGTCATGGGGCAAATGTTAGAAGAGTTGGGGTGGCATAGTGGCACAGTGATTGCACTGCTGCCACAGAGCACCCGGGTCCCAGGTTCAATTCCAGCCTCGGGTGACTGTCTGTGTGGAGTTTGCACATTCTCCCCGTGTCTGTGTGGTTTCCCTCCGGGTGCTCCCGTTTCCTCCCACAGTCCAAATATGTGCAGGTTTAGGTGAATTGGCCATGCTAAATTGCTCATAGTGTTGGGTGCATTAGTTCGAGGGAAATGGGTCTGGGTGGGTTACTCTTCGGAAGGTCGGTGTGGACTGGTTGGGCTGAAGGGCCTGTTTCCACACTGTACGGATTCTAATCTTATTTGAACTTTCGAGACTCATGGTAGGACTCAGGAAGAAGAAAGAATCTATTGAAATTGCCTCTGTCAACGTACAACAACTGTTTCAGGCTGTCAAGAAGAAAGAAATCTGAGACTTTACAGGCATGATGGAAATGTTTTCCCATTTCTATCATCACTCAAAAACCTTCAGATAACAAAAATGTTGACGCATATGTGATTGACATATATTAATATTGTATTTTAAGTTTTGGATTTTAAACTAGTGGTATATGAGCGTTGGGTGTATTTTTGTGAAAAGGCTGAATAATTAACAAGGTCAGTCTCCCCAAAACCATGATTTTAAACTATACCTCCTGGAGAGTTAATTTTGTCAGGGTTTACAACAGGAGAGAGAGAGAATATTGAAAGACATGAGCTTGGTTTGGGGTTTGGAATAATCAAGGATTGAGTTTAGCTTAGAAAAACACACAGATTGGAAATCTTTTTGGCAATTTGAAGAAGATCTGACTGGAATTGGAGGTGTAGTGGACAGCGAAGAAGGTTACCTCAGATTACAACAGGATCTTAATCAGATGGGCCAACGGGCTGAGAAGTGGCAGATGGAGTTTAGTTTAGATAAATGTGAGGTGCTGCACTTTGGGAAAGCAAATCGTAGCAGGACTTATACACTTAGTGGTAAGGTCCTACGAGGTGCTGCTGAACAAAGAGACCTTGGAGTGCAGGTTCATAGCTCCTTGAAAGTGGAATCGCAGGTAGATAGGATAGTCGAGACTGGTATGCTTTATTGGTCAGAGTATTGAGTATAGGATTTGGGAGGTCATGTTGCAGCTGTACAGGACATTGGTTAGGCCACTTTTGGAATATTGCCTGCTATTCTGGTTTCCCTCCTATAGGAAGGATGTTGTGAAACTTGAAAGGGTTCAGAAAAGATTTACAAGGATGTTGCCAGGATTGGAGGATTTGAGCTATAGGGAGAAGCTGAACAGGCTGGGGCTGTTTTCCCTGGAGGGTCGGAGGCTGAGGGTGACCTCACAGAGGTTTGTAAAATCATAAAGGGCATGAATAGGATAAATAAACAAAGTCTTTTCCATGGGGTGCAGGAGTCCAGACCTAGAGGGTGTAGATTTAGGGTGAGAGGGGAAAGATATAAAAGGGACCCAAGGGGCAACTTTTTCACGCAGAGGGTGGTACATGTATGGAATGAGTTATCAGAGGAAGTGGTGGAGGCTGGTACAATTACAACATTTAAAAGGCATCTGGATTGGAGGTTTGTGGGCCCGGTGCTGGCAAGTGGGACTATATTATGTTGGGGTATCTGGTCAGCATGGACGAGATGGACCGAAGGGTCTGTTTCTGTGCTGTATATTTAGATGACTCGATGATTCTAAGTGCCAGTACTTTGTCTTTCAGAAAAGGGGGATTGTTCAAAACAGTTAAGAGAACAAGTTACCTCAGTGAAAGAATTTAGCTTGTAAAACTTGCAGATCAAGAGTGTTTAGTTGGAAACCTACATTGTTTATTCAAAGCTGAGAGAGTCTGAAATTTTTAAAATTCATTCACAGGATGACAGCATCAGTGGCCAGACCAGCATTTATTGCCCCACCTAATTGCCAGAGGGCAGTTAAGAGTCAACCACATTATTGTGGGTCTGGAGTCACAAGTAGACCTGACTAGGTAAGGATAGTAGTTTCCTTCCCTAAAGGACATGAGTAAACCAGAGAGGTTTTTCCAACAATCAGTTCACAGTTATCATTAAACTCTTACTTCCAGGTTTTACTGTTCAAACTGCATCACTGCCATGACAAGATTCAAAACTGGGTCCCCAGAACATTATCTTGGTCTCTGGTTTAACATCCAAGTGATAATACCACTAGGCCATTGCCTGGTGGTGTAAATGTGCCATGGAAAAGACCTCAGGTCTCATTTATCTAGAATTGGAGAAATGCATTTTAGTCAAACCTACAGATTGGACAGGGAGGAAAATTGGTTTGGATTTTCATTTACTGTTAAGTTATGGTATTGAGGATCAGACTAGTGTCTGTTTTGCCATGTGTTTTAAATCCTTTCAAACTGTGTTATATCTGGATAGCTTAGTTTGGTTTGTTTTTTTATGTAATAAACTTCTGTGTTTTTGTTAAACCATACCTCCAGCCTTGTGTGCTGATGTTCCAGTGAATACACTCAAAAGAAGAATCAAAATATAGACAGGCCAGATTTCATTTTGGGATAGCAAAATTAGATTAGATTACTTACAGTGTGGAAACAGGCCCTCCGGCCCAACAAGTCCGCACCGCCCCGCCGAAGCGTAACCCACCCATACCCCTACATCTACATCTACCCCTTACCTAACACTACGGGCAATTTAGCATGGCCAATTCACCTGACCTGCACATCTTTGGAGTGTGGGAGGAAACCGGAGCACCCGGAGAAAACCCACGCAGACACGGGGAGAACGTGCAAACTCCACACAGTCAGTTGCCTGAGGCGGGAATTGAACCCGGGTCTCCGGCGCTGCGAGGCAGCAGTGCTAACCACTGTGCCACCGTGCCGCCCACAGAACAAATTATTCTCGAGTAAAGTCATATAGTCATTGAGTCATACAGCACGGAAACAGACCCTTTGGTCCAATTTGTCCATGCCAACCAGGTTTCCTGAACTGAACTGGTCCCATTTACTCATATTTCTCGAAACCTTTCCTATCCATGTATCTGTCCAAACGTCTTTTAAATGTTGCAAATGTATTCACCTCTACTATTTTGTCTGTAGTTCATTCCATATATGCACCATCCCCTATGAAAAAGTCACCCCTCATGTTCCTTTTAAATCTTTCCACTTTCACCTTAAACCTAAGCCCTCTAGTTTTAGATTCCCCTACCTTAGGGAACAGACTTTGGCTATTCACCATACCTATGCCTCTCATGATTTTATAAACCTCACCCCTTAGCCGCCTACACTCCAGGGAAAACATTCCCAGCCTATCCAGCTTCTCATAACTCAAACCCTCCAGTCCTAGTAACATCCTTTTTAATCTTTTCTGCACCCTTTCCAATATAATAACATGCTTCCCAGAATAGGGCAACCAGAATTGTACATAGTATACAGAGCAACACAAGTTCAAGAGTAATGTTTCAAATATTCATCTTCCAAAACAGAATTATCAGTACTAGAGGCAGAGATAATGTTAAGTAAGTAGCAGTTCTCCAGTACCATGATAGAGGATGGGGAAATATCTGTGCATGAGTACAATAAAGCAGGAGTGTGATTAAATCCATCTATTTAATCAACCAACTGAAAGGTAGAGTTTGTACAGTTCAACACTGATCTACCAACAGATTGAAAATAAAGACTTGTTTGCCCAAAATGATTTGAGCTGTGTGCAACGACATGAGAGTCAGACAAATCTCCAGAGACTGAGGTCATGGACAAAGAGAAAATATTAATTGACTTAGAATGCCAGGATATTGCAAATGAGAAGGTACTTGGTGCATCACGGTAATCTTAGCAAAAGCTACTGAGCTCAACACGTCTGTTCCATCCCAATTTCCCAGTTTGGAGCAATGAAACAGCTGTTGGCCCTTCCTATATGTGAATGAGGAGCTTAAAATGTGCTTTAAGATACTACAGTACCTGAAAAGCAAACCAGCTCAGGGAACAGTGAGATGTGAGTCTGGCAACCATTCTTGGGGTGGGGGAATGTTGCTGTCCAAAGTTGCCTTGTATTATACCTGGAAAACAGGTCACACTTCCATCCTGCTGATGATACCACCAAGGTGCGGGCAAAACTTTAATTCGCGATTATAAAAAAAAATTGCAGCGCCCGCAAGAGAACACGAATGAGATAAACAGAATGTACAGTTTCCACCTGTAATTATGTCACAAGTGAGTTATTCAGTTAGCATAGCTATGGAGATAAAAATCTCAATCTCACGGAGAAAGCATGATTTGCCTGCTTTTATATGATGTATTAGTTTTACGGGCATAGCTTGGTAACAAAAGGAACTCTTTAACTTTAGTCATATGCTGGGTTATCACTTATCAGTGTTCACTCAAGCCTAGAATATGGAGTAGCATTTAGTTCTCTGGGAATGCCAGAGGCAGCCTTTGTACTTCATGGCCCACAAATTAAATGTCTTTGTTTTCTCTCCAGCACTGTGCAGGTGGCTAGTTCAGTTCATATCATGCCTTAGTGCGAACTCAAAATGAGACCATTAAGCTCAAGTGAAGGGCAGTGACATTTACATTAATTACATGAAACACTATCTCAAGATGGAATACTTTCATGTGTTCATCAGTGAAGTCATTTTTGATGACACCCTAAGTCAGCTTCATGGTCAGTTTTCTCATTCTGAACAAGAACTGGGATACCATTGTGATATTTTGAGTTGCATGTTACCTGATCTGGAATTAATGCAGAATAATTACAAGGTCTTTGCTCTTGATTACACGAGTGTAATAGGTAGTCAGTCAGTGTTTGAGCTACAGCTGCTCTTGAAATTGAGTCAAATGAGATAATATGATAAAGGCAATAACAAAAAGTTCTCATGTAAATGATCAGAATTAGCATTTTGTCATTGATTGAGGAAATGCTATACCTCATTTGAATCGAGACACTTGGTCTTTGTTTAAGAGCTTCAGCCACAATAGGATGATCTTTACGGAAACAATTAAAGGATATTCGGAACCAAATGATTTGTCAAAGTTCACTCAGATGTCAGGTATGGAAGATTCTGCTGCTGCATAGAGCTAATCAACTTGTCCTTAAATTGAAAAGCAGTTTTGGCCTTCATAGCATATTTAAACATAGGAGGTGTATCATTATTGTAAATGCTCAGCAAATGCAGTAACATGCCTGCCAAATGAGGCAAAACTATAATCTAATTGTAATCAGATCTGGTTATAGTAACCAGGAACAAACTTATCTTTACGATGACTTTGTTTTACCACCAGTCTCCGTTGAGGAGCCCATCCTTTTCTGAGGAACCACTTATAAGACAAATTATGTCAGCTGTTCGAGATTTTCCCAGTAATTAAGTACTAACCGTAATCTATTTACAATAAAGGGGTCATTTTAACCTAAGTTGCTAGGTAGGAAAGCTATGAAACTGGGTAGAGTTCAGTTTTATATTGTGTCCAATATTAATCTCCAAAGAACTGACCCTGTCCCGATCCATCGGATGGTGTGGGAGAGTGGACAGTGAGGGTGTTCAATCTGTCTCCGTGATTCGCATGCCTATTGGTTCCCTTCCTTTCTCCAGCTCCCTGACACTCTTATTTCCTCCACTCTCACTAAAATGCCCGTTACCTCCAAGTCTGATGAAGAACACATAGCTGAAATGCCTATCCTTGTTGAACAGGCTAACTGGGTTGTTGTGCACTTCCCATGTTTTCTATTCACAGTATGATAATTGGCATGTTCCTCAATCCCCTTTCTTCATTGCTACACATACACACAATGTTCTCCCCAGGATCAGTTAATCAGGCACAGTGTGGTCAATTTGCCCTCTCCCTGATTTCAATGATACAGACCCAGTGAGGGCAGTCTGCTATCCCCGGGTCAATAATACAGACCCAGTGCAGTCAAGACTGCTCTCCCGTTGCGGGTGATCTCCACAGTAGCTGTAGCCTACACAGAGGCGCAACATTAAAACAGTGACTTGATCTCGAAATTCAGTCAGTTTAAAACACAGGCAACAAATGCTAGTCTTGACAGTGGCACCTACATTCCAAGAAGGAATAAAAAAAAAGTCACAATGTCTGCAACAACAGACCAAGCCTATTCTCAAACAATTCTGCTATAATATTTGAAGAAGCTGTCTGCTAGGGTGACCAAAGCACTGCAGAAATTGCATGCGTTCTGTAAGACGTGGCATCTCTGGTTGAGTGAACTTTAATAGAAAAGGGACATTCTCTGTTTGCCAAGATATAAAAGAATGAGATGTGTTCTGTTATCCCCATCAACAGCCTTCATTTGGAAATAGGGCAACCCAATTCTCTTTGTGACATGAAGATTGACGGATTGGCGCAGTTCAATTCAGCGCACGTCTAAAATCGAAACTGCCCATTCGGTATCAAGATGGTGACATTATATAGTTTGTATCAGTGTCGGTGAGAGCAACCTTTAGTTAAATCATTGATCAATTTAAATGGAAATTGGGGCTACAGGAGGAACCGTATGGGTGAGGACAAAAACGATTTTATCCTTTTTTTGTGTGAAATCGCTTTGTGCATTCCACTTAAGCTACTGCTGCGGAAATTATTGGGAGAAAGTTCTTAGCAGCTCTAAACACTAGTCACATATATGCAGTGCAAGGACAATTGAGGCATATGAGAAACAAGTGTAACGTTTTAATGATTCCAATCACTGAAATAGAATTTCTGCAGCATCATTGTATATTTCAAGGACTGATCTGAGACTGTGATGGTTGGTATTGCTGTAATTAATAGAGATGACAGTATTGCGGGAAGTCATTTGGCTGGTACTTAATACCTAATAAAAAATTAAAGACAACTATGAAGTTTGAATGTCAATGGTTCTTTGGCACCTTTTTGCACTTGGCAGAAGGACGCTGACTTAAGATGATGGTCAAAGATGAAAACAGAAAGAACTGTTCATTCAGCAAATGCATAAACTCTGGAAGGCATTGCCTCGGAGTGTGCTGGATACTGCCTTTAAAATAGAATTATCTGATTATCTGAAAACATTTCAAGGCCATGGGGCAAAGACCAGAGGTGCAGCATTGTGAGTGGGTGCAGTGGACTCGACAGAGAGTGCGATTAGCTGAGTTGCTCTTGAACAGGGCTGGCACAGACGAGATGGGCCAACTGGTCTCCATCTGTGTTTTAACCATTCTTTTTGATTCTTTCATCTTGTACAAATGTTCAGATGTTTGCTGCTGTGTCTCTCAGTCTGGAATCTATAGATAAATGCAAACGTGCAACTAAAAACTTAGGCCAACTTGAGAAAAAGCCTGGGAAATTCCTTCTTCAGTGTTTCAGATAATAATGATTAAAATAATTGTCAGAGGTAGGGTAAGTTTAAGTGATAGAGAACTTTTCATAGATATTCCTTAGCAATTGCCACTTCTCACCACTTGTGTTAATTACATCTCTTCAAACCTAAAGAAACAGATGCTTTATTTTGGTGTAGCTCTCCTAATCCTGGATTTTCTTTTCTCTTATGCAGCTCTCCACAAGCAACATTGGTGGAGATATCCCTCAGTTTGTCTTTGTTGTTAGTTTCAAGAAATAGACATCTGCACACAAATCTAGTCTTCAATAGTACAAAGTAACAGAAAATGTAATAAATAGGAAGTTACTATCTAGAATCAAACTAGGGAAGCACTATTCTATGAGTATGTTCAAATAATTCACTGTAAGGGTTAGAAAGAAGAATAATTATTTCTTTTTAATTGAACATTTCTGAAGAAACATAGGAATTGGAGGAAGCCATTCAGCCCCTTGATCCTGTTCCACCATTCCGTGAGGTCACATTCGATATGTGGCCTAACTCCATATACCGGCCTTTGACCCATATCCCTTAATACTATTGCTTAATAAAGAATTAACGACCTCGGATTTAAAACTAACAATTGATCTAGCATGCACTGCCTTTTGTGATAGAGAGTTTGAAACATTTACCACCCTTGTGTATAGATGCGCTTCTTACATCTCTCCTGAACAGTCAGGCCCTAATTCTCAGACTATGCAGTCTAGTTCTAGAACCCCCAACCAGTGAAAATAGTTTCTCCTTTTCCTATTAATAACTTTATAAGACTTCAATCAGATTACCCCTTAACCTTCTAAATTATAGAGAAAACAGGCATAATTGATATAATCTCTCCTCATAACCTAACCCCTGAAGTCCAGATATATTCTTATAAACCTACATTGTACTCTCTCCAACGTCCATATATCCTTCCTAAGGTGCTGTGCCTAGATCTGCTCACAGCAATCCAAGTGGGTCTAACCAGGATTCTGTATAGCTGCAACATAATGTCTCCACCTTTACTCTCGTCCTTTGATAGAAAGGCCAGCATTCCATTAGCTTTAAATTTTTTCTTAACATAGAACAGTACAACACAGTACAGGCCCTTCAGTCCTCGATGTTGTGCCAATCTTTTATCCGACTCTAAGATCAATCTAACCCACATATCCTTCATTTCACTATCATCCATGTGCCTATCCAAGAGTCGCTTAAATGTCTCTAATGTATCTGACTTTGTTACCACTGCTGGTAGTGCATTCCACACACCCACCACTCTCTGTGTAAAGAACCTATCTCTGAAATCTCCCTTAAACCTTAATTTGAAATGCTTATGATAAGTAACAATTACCTGCTGTTTCCCATTTCTATTAGGTTTCACATCAAAGGTACTAGGTGCCAGAACCATTTGAGGAGGCACATGGAGGCTGAGAGATGGTCTGGAATTGCTCTCTAGTATTTTTGAGGTTGGCCAACATGGCTTCAGAGAGCCATCTCTTATTTCATTCCTTGAACAATCTGACACATTCCAGGTTCAACTGTTTCCCAGATTAGATTACTTACAGTGTGGAAACAGGCCCTTCGGCCCAATAAGTCCACACCGCCCCGCCAAAGCGCAACCCACCCATACCCCTACATCTACCCCTTACCTAACACTACAGGCAATTTAGCATGGCCAATTCACCTGACCTGCACATCTTTGGAGTGTGGGAGGAAACCGGAGCACCCGGAGCAAACCCACGCAGACACGGGGAGAATGTGCAAACTCCACACAGAGAGTCGCCTGAGGCGGGAATTGAACCCGGTCTCTGGCGCTGTGAGGCAGCAGTGCAAACCACTGTGCCACCGTGCCGCCCAGCTCGGCGTTCACACAAAAGTCAGTCTTTCCTCAGTTCCCATCTTGAGTCAGAGCTTGGCTTTCCCCACCGTGTGACTGAAATTAGCCAAACCTAGCTTCACAGTCTACAGTCTGGAAGTTGCTCCAAGTGAAATGTGTGCATTAAATTCAGTAGCCAATCTTCACTGCGAAAAGCATGATATCTGGTCAGTTCCTTCAGCAGAATGCTGGGCCCAGGGCTTCTGTCTGCCCCACAGTAACCTCCCGTAATTGGCAGATCTGATTTAACCTTAGCGCTGCCCTCCTCTGTATGCTTTGGGATTGTTCATAAAGAGTTAATTTTATTTCCAGTTTCTGAACAAGGTACTTTGCAATAATCAAAGGATTAAGGTGCAAAATGGTTATCCTCCTCCACCCCTCGGCATGTCGGTGCAAGCCTCTGTAATTTTATCAATCCAAGACTTTTCGAATAATATCTCACTCAGGTCTTAAGTTAACATGTCATTAATGTTATATTTTTTATGGAACATTCTTATGGTTGGTGGGGTGAGCCCCACCTTCCATGTTACCGGAATTACTGATCGTTCTTCTACTGAAATCTCAGCAAGTATAATCAAACATAATTCCCTGCTTTCAAATGCACAAGTTACTTTTGTTCACTTTACTGAAGTTGTTGGTGTAATTAAAATGGGTAAAAACAATGACTGCAGATGCTGAAAACCAAATACTGGATTAGTGGTGCTGGAAGAGCACAGCAGTTCAGGCAGCATCCAAAGAGCAGTGAAATCGACGTTTCGGGCAAAAGCCCTTCATCAGGAATAAAGGCAGTGAGCCTGAAGCGTGGAGAGATAAGCTAGAGGAGGGTGGGGGTGGGGAGAAAGTAGCATAGAGTACAATGGGTGAGTGGGGGAGGAGATGAAGGTGATAGGTCAAGGAGGAGAGGGTGGAGTGGATAGGTGGAAAAGGAGATAGGCAGGTCGGACAAGTCTAGACAAGTCAAGGAGACAGTTATTGAGCTGGAAGTTTGAAACTAGGAAGAAGTGGGGGAAGGGGAAATGAGGAAGCTGTTGAAGTCCACATTGATGCCCTGGGGTTGAAGTGTTCCGAGGTGGAAGATGAGGCTTTCTTCCTCCAGGCGTCTGGTGGTGAGGGAGCGGCGGTGAAGGAGGCCCAGGGCCTCCATGTCCTCGGCAGAGTGGGAGGGGGAGTTGAAATGTTGGGCCACGGGGCGGTTTGGTTGATTGGTGCGGGTGTCTCGGAGATGTTCCCTAAAGCGCTCTGCTAGGAGGCGCCCAGTCTCCCCAATGTAGAGGAGACCATATCGGGAGCAACGGATACAATAAATGATATTAGTGGATGTGCAGGTGAAACTTTGATGGGTGTGGAAGGCTCCTTTAGGGCCTTGGATAGAGGTGAGGGAGGAGGTGTAGGCACAGGTTTTACAGTTCCTGCGGTGGCAGGGGAAAGTGCCAGAATGGGAGGGTGGGTCGTAGGGGGGTGTGGACCTGACCAGGTAGTCACGGAGGGAACGGTCTTTGCGGAAGGCGGAAAGGGGTGGGGAGGGAAATATATCCCTGGTGGTGGGGTCTTTTTGGAGGTGGCAGAAATGTCGGCAGATGATTTGGTTGATGCGAAGGTTTGTAGGGTGGAAGGTGAGCACCAGGAGCGTTCTGTCCTTGTTACGGTTGGAGGGGTGGGGTCTGAGGGCGGAGGTGTGGGATGTGGACGAGATGCATTGGAGGGCATCTTTAACCACGTGGGAAGGGAAATTGTGGTCTCTAAAGAAGGAGGCCATCTGGTGTGTCCTATGGTGGAACTGGTCCTCCTGGGAGCGGATACGGCGGAGGCGGAGAAATTGGAAATACGGGATGGCATTTTTGCAAGAGATAGGGTGGGAAGAGGTGTAATCCAGGTAGCTATGGGAGTCGGTGGGTTTGTAAAAAATGTCAGTGTCAAGTCGGTCGTCACTAATGGAGATGGAGAGGTCCAGGAAGGGGAGCGAGGTGTCAGAGATGGTCCAGGTAAATATAAGGTCAGGGTGGAATGTGTTGGTGAAGTTGATGAATTGCTCAACCTCCTCGCGGGAGCACGAGGTGGCGCCAATGCAGTCATCAATGTAGCGGAGGAAGAGGTGGCGAGTGGTGCCGGTATAATTACGGAAGATCAACTGTTCTACATAGCTAACAAAGAGACAGGCATAGCTGGGGCCCATACGTGTGCCCATGGCTACGCCTTTGGTCTGGAGGAAGTGGGAGGATTCAAAGGAGAAATTGTTAAGGGTGAGGACCAGTTCGGCCAAACGAATGAGAGTGTCAGTGGAAGGCTACTGTTGGGGACGTCTGGAGAGGAAAAGACGGAGGGCTTGGAGGCCCTGGTCATGGCGAATGGAGGTGTAGAGGGATTGGATATCCATGGTGAAGATAAGGCGTTGGGGGCCGGGGAAACGGAAGTCTTGGAGAAGGTGGAGGGCGTGGGTGGTGTCTCGAACGTATGTGGGGAGTTCCTGGACTAGGGGGGATAGGACAGTGTCAAGGTAGGTAGAGATGAGTTCAGTGGGGCAGGAGCATGCTGAGATAATGGGTCGGCCAGGGTGGTCAGGCTTGTGGATCTTGGGAAGGAGGTAGAACCGGGCAGTGCGGGGTTCCCGGACTATGAGGTTGGAAGCTGTGGGTGGGAGATCTCCTGAGGTGATGAGGTTCTGTATGGTCTGGGAGATGATGGTTTGGTGATGGGGGGTGGGGTCATGGTTGAGGGGGCAGTAGGAAGAGGTGTCCTCGAGTTGGCGTTTGGCTTCAGCGGTGTAGAGGTCAGTTCGCCAGACTACCACTGCGCCCCCTTTATCCGCTGGCTTAATGGTGAGGTTGGGATTGGAGCAGAGGGATTGGAGGGTTGCGCGTTGTGAGGGTGAGAGGTTGGAATGGGGGAGGGGGGACGACAGGTTGAGGCGGTTAATGTCCCGGCGGCAGTTGGAAATGAAGAGGTCGAGGGCAGGTAATAGGCCAGCGCGGGGTGTCCAGGTGGATGCAGTGTGTTGGAGGTGGGCGAAGGGGTCCTCGGAAGGTGGGCGGGAGTACTGATTGTGAAAGTAAGCTCGGAGGCGGAGGCGACGGAAGAATTGTTCGATGTCACGTCGTGTATTAAATTCATTGATGCGTGGACGGAGGGGGATGAAGGTGAGTCCTTTGCTGAGGACTGATCGTTCGTCCTCAGTGAGTGGGAGGTCTGGAGGGATGGTGAAAACTCGGCAGGGCCGGGAGCTGGGATCTGGTGTGGGTGTGGAGCTGGGAGTGGGGTCGGAGCCAGTACCTGGAGTGGGTGTGATGGTGGGGGGAATGGGGGTGGAGGCATGAGCTGGGGTAATGTTGCCCTCGGGGTTCTGGGGGGTGGGGATAGTGACAGTGGGGTCTGTGGGGGGCGTGTCAGCAGAATGCAGGTGAGTGGCGCTGGTGGAGGCGGAAGTGGTGGTGATCATGGCAGTAGGGGTGGCAGAAGTCACTGAGCGTGTGGCATCAGCGATGATGTGAGGGCTGGAAGTGGCTGTGGGAGTGGCCATGATGTGGGCGGAAGTGACATCATCACTCAGCGTGGGGGTGGTAGCTGCGTCAGCCGCATGGCTAATGGCGTTTCCGAGGCCAGGGGAATCTTCTGGAATGTTTGAGGAGCGCTGGTTATGGAGGTGGGTGGATAAAAGTTAGTTGTACTTACAGTTTTTGATGTTTGAGATGGAATTGAAATACTGTTTGTTGAGAGTATGAATTCTCCTGAGGATGTAGTACAGAGTGGACCATCTCTGACACCTCGCTCCCCTTCCTGGACCTCTCCATCTCCATTAGTGACGACCGATTTGACACTGACATTTTTTACAAACCCACCGACTCCCATAGCTACCTGGATTACACCTCTTCCCACCCTATCTCTTGCAAAAATGCCATCCCGTATTCCCAATTACTCCGCCTCCGCACAGTGGTTAGCACTGCTGCCTCGCAGCGCCGGAGACCCGGGTTCAATTCCCGCCTCAGGCGACTGACTGTGTGGAGTTTGCACATTCTCCCCGTGTCTGCATGGGTTTCCTCCGGGTGCTCCGGTTTCCTCCCACAGTCCAAAAATGTGCAGGTCAGGTGAATTGGCCATGCTAAATTGCCCGTAGTGTTAGGTAAGGGGTAGATGTAGATGTAGGGGTATGGGTGGGTTACGCTTCGGCGGGGCGGTGTGGACTTGTTGGGCCGAAGGGCCTGTTTCCACGCTGTAAGTAATCTAATCTAATCTAATCTAATCTGCTCCCAGGAGGACCAGTTCCACCATAGGACACACCAGATGGCCTCCTTCTTTAGAGACCGCAATTTCCCTTCCCACGTGGTTAAAGATGCCCTCCAACGCATCTCGTCCACATCCCGCACCTCCGCCCTCAGATCCCACCCCTCCAACCGTAACAAGGTGTGATTAAAGTGTCAGGTTGATAAGGCTGCCGAATATGTTTGTTATTTATTTCTGTGGTACCTTTACTGATACCCCATAATCTATATGAACATGGCACCTTCCTTGGTTGAGAGACATGGGGCCAATGTTTCAGGGATCCTCGGAAGTGGTTGGGGTGGCAGGAAGGCTGGTGGGGGTAGGTGTCAGGAGAGAGACCCAAGGTTTTCTTATGGCTACTCCATATGGCCAGCAGCAGAAGCCCTGAGACATGAACATACAAAAAGGGAGCGGATCTAGACCATTCGGCTGCTCAAGCCTGCACCCCCATTCAATAAGATCATGGTTGGTCTGGTTGTGTTTCGAATTCCATATTCCCATTTACCCTTGCTTCCTCTCCCTAACAAGAATTTCTCCACCTCAGAATAATATTCAACTCACAGCAAATGAGCCCTTAAAGTGGTTAATAAAGGGCTACCTCAGCAGGCCATTCTCACACAGCGTCAGGGTACACTGTCATATTGTGAGACTGCTAAGTCATACTTGGTGGTATCCCGGTAAAAAGGACCACTCCTTACGGTACCACAGAGGGGTTCCTTGAGCAGTGAAGTTCCTCTTACAACAACAGTACCACAGCTGCTCCATACACTCTCATGCCCCTTTAATTGCCCGGCCTGGCAGCCTGGCCAAGCTTCCAAACCTGCCTCAAGCCCCTGCCAGGAAAACCAGCCTGAGGCACCCTCATCTCCCTGAAACCCTAGCAGGAGCAATGGCGCTACACAAAGATGGAAGGTGCTGAACTTTCAGTTCGGTGGATTTGCCAATCCTCCGCCCAGGAGGTTTACATTGTGAACATCTGCAAGGCATGTCACCTGGAAATCAATCCACAGCCATGCCAAACATGGAAAATCTCTACTTCAGCAGGTACTGTCTCAGGGAGAGCCTGAAGACAGCTTCAGGGTTTCTTGGTACTTGGTAATTGAAGGGTGGGGGCATTGGAATTTGAAGTTATGTCACACAGAATGTGTTGCCTGCCCTACTTTCAAAATGTTGCTAATTTCAAAGTCTGTTCTCTTTCTGGTCTTCCATTAGTTTTCTGCTCTTGCTCTTTTAGAATTTGCTTTCATAAATCACGCTTATAGCTCTTTAAAAATTCTGCTTCTTTTTATTTTTTATCTGTGGATTTGACCATTTCAGCATGTTTGCTTATATAAGTGTGTGTGTGTGTGTGTGTGCGTGTGTGCGTGTGTGTGTACACACATGGAAAGGTGTGCCCGAATGTATATAAATCTTTCTCTCAGTTGTCTTTTACACCCCCTCTGCTAACATGGAAACAGACTGAGAAAATATGCTCACTAATACATGGAAGAACGCACACTTGGTTCTGATCCAGAAGTGAATTTTGATTATATGGAATGAGTAATGCAACAGCCCTTGTTCTCAGTGTACAGAGTATAAAGGCTACGGATACAGATTACATTATCCTTTGCCCCTAACATCTGCAGAAGACACATAAAGATGTCTTTTGACCTTTGCCTCCAGTCTTGGTAGTATTCACAGTCGTCTGGAATGTTATTGCATTTTAACAATGAAAGTTCAAAAGATTTGATCAGAAAACATTGGGTGCAATGATGCATTCTCATGTGCTCGGTTTAGTTATAAGCTTTCTTCCCACAAAACATTCATCTTCCAGACCAGCTGCTCCTTAGAAACACCATATCTCAGGTGATAATGAAGTCACCTTAAGGCTGTCTGTGCAAATTGAACAGGCACCACATTCCCTGCTTGTACTTTAATTCTGGAAATCGCTGTAGATGTGATCATTTTAATTATTTCTGCTTGAAAGCCGTGTTATAATTATGCCTGTTAATAAGAAACTTCAACTAACTTGGCATGGTTTAACTCACCTGTGAACAGTGAAATATGTTAGATGTCCCAACAGGCCAGACTGATTATATCATTTCAGACAACAAACTAATGAAAAGCAGCAAATTAAAACTTACTTTATTCCTTTTGTCTTTAAAGGCGCTCTGTGTTTCTGTTAAACAAATGCATCTATCGTTTTTATGGCGATGGATGAATCAAAGAGCACAAGGGAAACTTTACTGTCAGCTGCTCATTAAAAGTATTGCAATGGCAGAGTTCAGTAACAGATAGATTTTAACCATCAGAAGGCTATCACAATATTGTGATAAGAATGTTTCTTTTTAAAAACTAAGCAACTTCAAAACATTTTAATTGTGATGTTGATCTGAACACAAATTATTTACTTCTTCAGACTGTGCTCTGAACGCAGGCACCAATTGCAATCGAAACGTTGTTCTCAGACAATATTGCTGGAAGGGTGTTATATGGAGATCAGGATCACATTGTGGGGGTTATAATTCTGCCCATCAACTATTGGGATGTGCACACAGGTAAACTGTTGTGCAAAAACTTGTGGCCAAATTCATGCCCAGTTCTATCTTTTATTTTATTCTTTCATGGGATGAGGGCAAGCCCATTATTGCCCATCCCTAATTTCCCAGAGAGCAGTTAAGTGTCAACCACATTGGTGTGGATCTGGAGTCACATGTAGGCCAGACCACGTAAGGATGGCAGATTGCTTCCCTAAAGGACATTAGTGAACCAGATGGGTTTTTCCAACAATCGACAATGGATTGATTGGTCATCATTAGACTTCCAGATTTTAGTGAATTCAGATTATATCATTTGCTGTGGTGGGATTTGAACCTATGTTCCCGGAACATTACCTGGGTCTCTGGATTAACAGTCCACTAATACCACTAGGCCATTGCCTCTATCCTGCAATCTCAAAAGGGTCTTTATCATCAGTGGCTGTGTCACTTGCCTGATTCATGTGGGAGCCAAATGAATGATATGCAAGTCAGGGTCCTAACCATCAGTATCCCAATGAACTTTCAGTGGCATTCTGAGTGGGACAATTGCTGTGGTTGCACTGCTCACTAACCCCTATGGGACAGGGGTAAGGGTGAGCTAGAAGGAGGCAATCCTCAAAGGTAAGTTGAAACCTTGGTGTGTCTATATCTCCCGGTCAGGGTGCCTGAACTTCCACTGCCCCATCCCTCCTGCAAAATGACCTCCGTTCCCTCCTCTCAGCAATATACTCATGGCCAGAGGGTTATCCTCCAGTCCACATCTTTCCTCTGTCCCCAAGCCAGTCAGCTGCCTGTTTCTGCCCCAGTTTCAGTGGGGGAAATGTTGTTGGGGAGTGGTGGGGAGCTGCTCATCTATCTAAGAAGGTACAAATGTGGACTGGGAGTCATACTGGCCTTAAGTTCTTAAGATAAAGATACCAACTCTCTGACCAAGTTAAACTGAGAAATGTTGGGGTTTCAGTATAGAGGCTTGCACTTCACATTAATGTGATATTAGTTAATGGCAGGTTTCCCATTAGAGATTACTTACAGTGTGGAAACAGGCCCTACGACCTAACAAGTCCACACCGACCTGCCAAAGCGCAACCCACCCAGACCCAATCCCCCACATTTACCCCTGCCCCTAACACTACGGGCAATTTAGCATGGCCAATCCACCTAACCTGCACATTTTTGGAGTGTGGGAGGAAACCGGAGCAAACCCACGCAGACACGGGGAGAATGTGCAAACTCCACACAGTCAGTCGCCTGAGGCAGGAATTTAACCCAGGTCTCTGGCGCTGTGAGTGCAGCAGTGCTAACCACTGTGCCACCATGCTGCCTATTAAAACTGTTCTTCTTTTACTGAATTGGAAGACATTAGATGGCTCTCAAAGACCTTCCCCATTTTATTCCAACTTCTGCTGAAAGTAATCCACTCAAAGCATTCAATGTTTTGTTGGCATCTTTACAGCTCTGGCAGAGTGATAGTGCCTTCCAACTGTTCGAAATCATAGCATTTGTTCCGAAGAAGAGGAAGGCAACTGAAGCTAAGCAAGCTGAGCTGGAAGGGAAATCCATGATCCTTGAGAAGAGACCTGAATAAATGAAGTTTTGCTGCAGATAGAATTTACAAGCAGCTACTGAGTGCTTCAAACAGAGTGACCATAAATATGGAGGAAAAGCTCTTTGCCTGCTAGTTTACCCTTGCTCATTGAACAGCAGGAGCATTCAGGAGCCTCAGTATTATAATCTGACTAGGTTTCACAATACAGTACATAGAAGAGTATAGCACAGTACAGCCCCTTCGGCCCGGTGATGTTGTGCTGACCTTTTATTCTTTTAAAGAGGGAATTTTAAAAGCGATAGTTCAATCTCAAAGAATGATATGGATTAGTTTAACAATGACCCTAGAATACAATAAATGGCTTTATAATAGATCTCGTACTATCCGTATTAAGAAGTATAACTCAATAAATTACAGAACACCAGTACAGTTGATTCTGATTTAACGCAATAGTTGCGTTCTCGTGCGATCTTGGGTATAAGAAAATCACACAATAACAGTGCCATTTGAACTAACAAGGCTGGGATTGTGTTATAGCCAATAGAGGTAAGGAAAGGTTGTGTTCTGCAAATAACAGTCTAAATTCTTCAATCACATTAAAACCAATTCACGTTGAAGAAACACACATTAGATCAGAACTGACTATTATTCAGAGCAACATGTGTAATCCCATTAGGAAATTACCTCATTGTTACATTTAAACAAGTTATTTAGATCAGCATATGCCTACAGTCATCAATGAAATGTGAAATACAATTCACTTTGGTTTAATCTCATTTTGTCAAGTCAATCTCTCATTGCTGTCGTCAGTTATAATTCCAAGGGGCCCTCATTTTAACAAGTGCATAGATGGAAGTGAGAAATCAGTAAACAAGTTTGAATTAAGATGTGATCATTAAAGTTGGTCATGCCTCTTTCTGTCCAGGGCAGATGGGAAAATCCTTTATCATCAGGAGTTTACACAATAATTGGTAACCTATTGTCATTTAAAGTTTCACTAAAGCAACTTGTTCTAACAAAACCATGATTTCATTGTAATGTTATGATTATTTTGAGCTACTAAATTATGCAAACATATCACATGTGAACGTGAACTACCATGAATA
The DNA here is from genome assembly GCF_047496795.1 of Chiloscyllium punctatum. NCBI lineage: Eukaryota > Metazoa > Chordata > Chondrichthyes > Orectolobiformes > Hemiscylliidae > Chiloscyllium > Chiloscyllium punctatum. Next base: position 18,962,751 of record NC_092776.1, on the reverse strand, counting down.
ATATATTTTGTTTGACAAAGAACTGCTATCACTAGAGAAAATACAGAAGGAAAACAATGAGAGAAAAATAAGTTGCACAAAATGATACTTTATTTAAAAAAGATACAAATATCATATTTTCCTTTTCCAAAAAAAAATGGACAGATGGATCCAAGAAAGGGAAGTCAATGTAATAGGATTGAACAAACTGCTTCCCAAGGTAACATAATGTAGCTTAAAGGGTTAACTCTTGAGTGTTCACCTACAAAGCTATGTCAATGATGACATAATAGACCACGTGATGTTGGACACTTTCCAAAGAAGGAAGCTACAGTTCAGAGCCCATGCTTAGCCAGGGTGTATATGGTTAGGAAGATGTAATTAAATATTCCCTTTATAAAGTCCTAAATCCTCAATAGCACCTCAATAGTGTGGCCCAAACATTCTGTAAGACCTGACACAAACTCCCTACTGCAAACCACCTACCTTAAATACAAATAATTGCTGATGGATACAGGCAAGCTTTCCAATATAATTTTTTAAACAATTTTATGTTCAACAAATGTTAAACTAATATTTAAGGGGACCTTTAACCAATTTGATTAAATCTCCTGATCCTAGCTAAATTTGGCTTTATTAACCTTAAGGATCTATTAATACAAATGTTTGTTTAGAACAAGAGCATTTCTGCACAAATATTGTACTTCTTCCTATCTCTCATCTGTTATTGAATAACATTTATTCAATAATTCTGATTATACTAAAAACTACGCTGGAAAGCAATTTAAGATTGCAAGTTAGGTTCAATGTATGATTTATTTTTACCTATGCTAGTGACTACATTTAGATTAGATTACTTACAGTGTGGAAACAGGCCCTTCGGCCCAACAAGTCCATACTGACCCGCCGAAGCGCATCCACCCAGACCCACTCCCCTACACCTAACACTACGGGCAATTTAGCGTGGCCAATTCACCTAACCTGCACATTTTTGGACTGTGGGAGGAAACCAGAGCACCCGGAGGAAACCCACGCAGACACAGGGAGAATGTGCAAACTCCACACAGTCAGTCACCTGAGGCGGGAATTGAACCCAGGTCTCTGGCGCTGTGAGGCAGCAGTGCTAACCACTGTGCCACCGTGCCGCCCTGTTCTTTGTTGGCAAAAAGTGTATATCCACTTATTAAAGTTTTTTTCACCGAGGAGACGGTAAGAAACAGCTATCCTTCATTGCATCCCTTGGCAATTCCCTGATGACTTGCCTGGATTGAATTTAATGAGTTAACCTAAAGCTGTTAGCAGTTCTGGCTGTACGGCTATACCAACCTTAGTCCAAACCAATCAGAAGTCTCTCCTCACACTGTATAAATTGTTTCCTTTCTAAGTTGATTTACTTGCTTTTCAAAGCTGATAGGAAGACAAAAAGCATCGATTTTTGTATCTATTTCAGCAATGTTCTGCCTTACCAGGCAATCATTTGTACAGCCAAGTCAAAGATTTAACAAAGATCACATTATGGATATCAACAACATTGTTGGATTCACAGGGAAATTAATAACAAGAAAACTGTTCACTGAATTTCTCTGAAGGTTTATGGACCCAATATTCATTTTTAAAGTGTCGATAGAGCTAAAGTGTGTTTAGAAGGGTGAAGGGCGATGTGGTTGAAACTTACAGAACACTGAATGGCCTGGACAGAGTGGATGTTGGGAAGGTGTTTCCATTGGTAGGAGAGAATAAGACCAGAGGGCACAGCCTTAGAGTTAAAGGGAAGACCTTTTGAGTGGAGATAAGGAGAAACTTCTTTCGCCACAGAGTGGTGAATCTGAGGAATTCATTGCCACAGAGGGCTGTGGAGGCCAGGCCGTTGAAAACATTTAAGACAGAGAAAGAGTTCTTGATTGCCAAGGGGATCAAAGATTACAGGGAGAAAGTGGGAAAGTGGTGTTGAAACCCTGTCAGCCATGATCGAATGGCGGAGCTGACTCAATCGGCTGAATGGCCGAATTTCTGCTTCTACAGTCTTATGGTCTTATGAGACACAATCTCATAATTCAACAAGCTTTCACACAGGATGAGATTGAACAGAATGGTAGCAGGACTATTACTCTCTGCCATCTATATTCTATGCTTGGACTGATGTGCACAAATTATTTTAATTCTTTGATTTTGTTTTATGCATGCTATTATATTCCCTCTATAGAAGACTATATCCTGTTTGAAACATGTCTACACTGTATACACACTTAAAGCAAAGTGACTTGGCGGCACATTGTATGATACTGCCATGTTTTTGCTCATGATTTCAATTTAGCTTTGCCCTTATCTGGTATTAAACATTCACTTTACTTCCTATGATGCCAGCTATTCCACCATAACCCAGGTTCCAATAAAAATTAAAATAAGTCTATTACATCCAGTGCATTCATACAGTGGGGTCGATCATGATGAAGCAGCTTTAAAGCAATGTCACTGTCTAATTTTGTTGACTGAGCTCAAGATGCACCTTGAACCTAGATTCTGTGCCTAGGTACGTTTGTACCTAAGATCCTGCCATAAGTGGAAAGTTGTAAACTTTTCACTCATGTGAGTGAATGTGACAATAAACCTAATTCAACTCAACTCAGAGCATTAACCCCAGGGTTTAGATAACTGGTTCAGTGACATTGCATGCACAGAACAGTTGACTTAAATCTATACATCACTGAAGTTTCGCTTCTAGCATTAACCAAAGGCTTAACTTTGTGTATTTATGACTAGCAGCAAAACATTAGTGAAGTTTAAAGGGAGAGACATACTTTCATCTTCTAATTGAATCAAATGGAAAGAAAGGTATACCCTAAGTTAGGTTTTAACCCGTGGACGATTGGAATTCCCACAGTGTTTTCCCAATTTTCCACCTTGGTTCCAGCTACATTTGGGTTTTAAGAATGTTTCTCTGGGGGTTGTTGCTGATCTTCTGCTGAACATATTACCAGGAAGTTTGACAGACCCTTGCGGAAGTCTACTCTCATCACCTTTCACAAACTTTCTACAAAGGAACAGAAAGGGTTGGAGATGTAGAACAGCTGTAATGAGCATTTGAAAGTAAAAGATATCTCATTGCTTCATCTAGATCAGGACTTTGCTCTCAAATCCTGACTGACCAAATGGAAATTTCCAAATTTTCAAATTTCCAGCATCTGTAGGATCTATTTTTATTTCTTCTAAAGTTGACTTAGTTGAAACGCATACAGAGACACTGAAATGATCATGAAGTTAATCTGAAAAGTATTTTTTAAGCAAAGAATGTGCTGCATGTATTTATATATATTTATAAAACGTGGGATGGTTTAATTAGCAGCTTTGTCTAATTAAATTGAAGTGCTAATGAAAAACTATTGTTGCTGATCAGTGCCAAAGTTGTGGATGTAAATCTCTGGTGGAACACTTCACCTCACCACATTTTATTTGTGAGAATTGTAAGCAGTTGTATCATGAATATTTTTAGTTTTTGACTTTTTAAAATTAATATAAGTTGAATACTGATTTGAAAACAAAAACTCGTAAGGGAAAGGCACTCATGACACAGAATATTCTAATAATAATATCTAAAGTTTTATTGAAACAGTAAAAATAGACAGATTGGTGAAATACAAGCCATGAGGTGGGCATTGATTTGATGCTTAATATATTGAAAATCAGTCCATTGTGCTGTAGCAGGGCACCTAATGATGTTTACATTAGTCTCCACTGATCTACTTTCTTGTAGAATCCCTACAATGTAGAAAGAGGCCAATGTTAACTCACCTAGCCTGCACACTACAAACAATTTAGCAAGGCCAATCCACCTGACCCACACATATTTTGGACTGTGTGAGGAAGCTGGAGCACCCAGAGGAAACCCACACAGATATGGGGCAAGCATGCAAACTCCACACAATCACCCAATGCCAGAATTGAACCAGGGACCCTGGGGCTATGAGGCAATAATGCTAACCACTAAGCCACCACATCAGCCTAGCTCAAAGTATTTTTCGCACTAAGTTACTGAAATTATGAGCCAAGAAAGGTACTGCAAGGGGCATCATGCCGAACAATTCTGTTAGAATTCTTTGAGGAGATGACTCGCAAGTCATATCTGGCTTTCAAATTTTGACAAGGTGCTGCACGGGAGGCCACTAAATAAGTGGTAATGGGGGCAAATGGCTTACTGGCAGAAGGCAGAGGGTAGGGATAAAGGGGCCTTTTTCAGGATGGCAGCTGCTGATGAGTGGATTCTGTGCTGGGACAACAACTATTTATGTTAGAACTGAAGAAAATAGTTGCTGTGTTTACAGATGACACAAAATGGGTGGAAAGCCAGGTAGTGTTGAGCTAGCAAGAAGGCCGCAGAAAGACTTGGATGGGCTAGGAGAGGAGGCAAAGATGTGCCAGATGGAATACAATGTGACGATGTTTGAGGTTATCCACCTTGGCAGGAAGGATAGTAGACTACTTCTAAACAGGGAAATCAGAAACCTGAAGCAAAAAGGAACTTAGGAGTCCTGCTTCAGGATTCTCTTCAGGTTAACATGTGGATTCAGTTGGCACTTAGGAAGTCAAGCATAGCATTGTTGTTCAATTCAAGACAGTCAGAAAACAAGAGCAGAGTCGTGATGCTGAGGCTGCACAAGACTCGGGTCAGACTGCATTTGAAATATTGTGAGGAAAGCTGTGTTGGTGTTGGAAGGGATCCAGAGGAGGTTTACAAGAATGATCCTGGGGATGAAGGATTTGCCATATGAGGAGTACTGCATGGAGTTTAGAGGAATGAGAAGGGATGTGATTAAAACTTACAGAATACTGAAGGCCCTGGATAGAGTGGATGTGAAGAAGATATTCCCACTAGTATGAGAGACTAGGGCTCAGGTTCAAAGTCTCAGAGTGAAGGAATGACTTTTAGAATTGAGATAAGGAGGAATTTATTCAGCCAGAGGGTGGTGAATCTGTGGAACCGATTATCACAGAGAGATGTGGAAGCCAAGGCATTGAATGACTTTATGACAGAGATAGATAGGTTCTTGATTAGTAGAGGGATCAAGGGTTACAGGGAGAAGGGGGTTTACCAGCATGATCAAATGATGAAGCAGACACATTGGGCTGAATGGCCTAATTCTGCTCCTATATTTTATGGTCTTATAAAATGGCCATTGGCACCTGAATGAACAGGGAAAGCAACTGTGTATTTTGTTAAGCCACCAGGATTGAGAAATGAACAGTGCCAAGACTGAGAAGGAGGCTAAATATAAAGGCATGAATTCAATGTCATATCAGAAAGAGCAAATAGGAAGGGAATAAAGATTCAATCAAGCCAAACAAAAGGAAAGGAAAAGCAAGACAAAATTAAAGTTTAAATTTGACACTTTAAAGATATCCACTAAATATTTGGAACTTGAAGGAAGAAGACTTTACACTTGTAATTTTCAGGGGGCATAGGCTCTCCATGAGGCTTCTGGTACGCTTGAAGAGAGAGAAATGTGCCTACATCCTGCAACAGTGTCAATGGAGGGCTTTCCATCATCACCTTCGGATGTACTGCTCCCACTCTCCTCGATCCTTTGGACTTGCAATCAAAGGAAGGGAACCAGACAGTTTCCTGACTGTCCCTCATTCCTTGCTGACAATTATCCAAATATGGTCGATTCCTTCAGAAAGGAGGGGCCTGCTGGAGAGAATCAGGAAGGAAAATTCTTGGTAGCACCCAGAAGTTCAGGAATCTAAGTTCACCTGCTCTTGCATTTCCCTACTATAATTTGGGCATTATAGCAAGCTTTACTTTATCATAAGCAAAAGACGTTCTGACCCTAGTCAATCAACATCTCACTGTCTTCACAGGTGCATTATCAAACAAAATGTGACACCTAGCCACTTAAAGAAAAGATTAGATGCACAATGGCTGAAGCACAGTCATCACTGTAGAATGATCACAACTGGGGACACTGTGATTTTGAAGACAACAGATACTATTTCCCAGCTCTTGGCCCAAGCCCTGGAAACTATAGCAAATGCAAGTGAACATCTAAATGCTGCTTAAATGCTTTGAGAGCTCCTGACTCAACCACATTTTTAAGCAATGACGAAGAGACGATCACCACCCTCTGAGTGGAAAAACATTCCTCAACTCCCCAGTTAGCTTTCTCCCTCAGGGAGAGATGAGGCTGCGAAAAGATGAGGGAGAATCTTAAACCAAGATGTTGCTAAATTGGGAACCAATGCAAGCCAATGAGTACAAGGATGACAGGGGATCTGGACCGGGTATGATTTAGGGCATGGATAGCAGAGTTTTGCATTACCTCAAGTTAATAGGCATTGAAAAATTGAGGCTGGCCAACAGAGCTTTAAAGTAATTCAGTCCGGAGGTAACAAAACATGGGGAAGAGTTTCAGGGATAGATTAGCTGAGATCCTACAGATTTGGGCAATGCTATGGACATAGAAGTAGTTGGTCTTAGTGGTAGCATAGAAGTATGATTGGATCCTCACCACAGTTTCAAATAAGATGTCAAGTTTTTGAATAGTCTGCTTCAGCTTTCAGCATTTAGTAGAGAGAGGAATGGAGTCAGTCACTGGATAATGACCTTTGAGATGTTAACTGAAACCAATTAATAACTGGGCTTCCCAATATTATCGCTGGAGGACATTTCAGGCGATTCAGTTTCAGGTGCCTGGCAAGAAATTAGACAACTTAAAGACAGTGAAGTGGTTGTGAGAGAGGCTGGCAATGTCGTTCTCGTTATTGTCAGACCACTAACAATCAGGAAAAATAGAAATAAGTAGAGTTGATGTGCGTGTTGGTGACATTTAAAGTACCAGCCTGAAATGGCCTTGTTTAAAATGAATAATTGCATCAGCTGTCATTCACCAAACAATCACTTTGATTTAGACAAATGACTTTCCTAAATCATCAGGCAGAACACATCGTTTCCCCATGGTGCTATAAAGAAAAACAGTGAACGAATGGCACTGAGCTGAACAAAATGAAGAACCTGACCCTCTTAGCTTATCTTCCTTGGGATACACAACAACTCCTCAAGGAAATTGTTTGCTCTTTACCATCTGCTCCTAGAAACTCTTTAATTGAAGTGATAATGAATTTAATGTGATAATAAACCATAATGGCATTGGAGATTAGTCTAAATAGGATGGGTTAATTAAGGCTGCAACTTTCGGCACATTCTCAACCCAAATACATATTACACTTCACTATTTGTTTATTTGAATCTCACTGGATGACGCCTTGGGAATACAGCTGACCTTGATTGCGTGGAGCCAAAGATAAACGTCCTGATTTACTTCTATTTGCTGCGCAAGGACTGTTTGCGTCTCTGAGATCTCTCAGTGGTAACACTTTGAATTGTTGTGATGTGCAGAGGTTGGTGTTTGTGTGAGTCTCAACTGTCCTTATATCATTCTTTCATGTGATGAAATGACTCACACTAACAACTTTCTTCAATTAAAATGTGACGGCAATATTCGCAATTTCCAGCCACCCGCCAAAGACATCTGTCCCTTTTTCAAGTAAGATTAACATTTTTATGGAGCTTATCACTACCTCACTAAGTCTTAAAGTATTTCACAGGCAATGAACTACTTTGCAAAAGTAGTGACTGTTGTACAGTAGGATTTACTGCTTATTTAAACCACCATACTGTTTATCATCAACATCTCCCAGAATCCATTGACTCTCTCTATACTTCCCGCTGCCTCGGGAAAGCAGCCAACATTATCAAAGCCTCCTCCCCATTATAAGACCCCCATTATAAGCTCTTCAACTGCTTCTGTCATGTAGAAGATACAAAAGTTAAAACACACATACCAACAGATTCAAGAGCAGCTTCTTCTCTGCTGTTATCAGGTTTCTGAATGGACCTCTCAAATATTACATTTAATGTTGATGTGGCTGTTTGTACACTGTCTCTGCAGCTGTAACATTGTATTCTTCACTCTGTTCTATTACCTTAATGAACTTTGTATGATATGATCTCCCTGTACTGCACACAAAACAAAACTTTTCATTGTACCAAGGTACATGTGACAACAGTAAATCAAATCAAATCAAAGACTACGATTTATTATTTTCAAGCATTTAAGGTGTTTGATAATTGTTACTTAGGCAGCACCTTCCCCAAGCCAGTTATCTCTACTATCTAGAAAGATAAGGGCAGCAGATTTATGAGAACACCATAATCTGCAAGTTACCCTCCAAGCCACTCACTCTCCTGACTTGGACGTATATTACAAGAACAAAAATGGCTGGAAAAACTCAGCAGGTCTGACAGCATTTCTGAAGAGAAATCAGAGTTAACATTTCAGGTCCAGTGACCCCTCTTCCAAACTCAGTTCTGGATAATGCTGCTAGACCTGCTGAGGTTTTCCAGCAGTTTTGGTTTTTGTTTCTGATTCCCAGTACCCGCAGTTCTTTAAGTTATTTTTTGACTTGGAAGTATATTGTTGTTCCTTCAGTGTCACAGAGTCGATATCCTGGAGTTCCCTCCCTAATGTTATTGTGGCTTTACACACACCAAATGGACTGCAGCAAGTCAAGAAGACAGCTAGCCACCACCTTTTGGCTTTGCCTATTTTTGATTTGATTGACCATTGTCACATGTACTTAGGGAGAGTGAACTTTTTTGTTTTGCATGCAGTACAGGCAAATCATACCATGCAAAGTATATTAGGGTAATAGAACAGAGTGAGGAATACAATGTTATGGCTGCAGAGGAGATGCATAAACAGCCAGATCAATATTAAACTGCAAGTTTGAAAAGTCCATTCAGATAGGATACAAATACTACAGGAAGGCAAGAGAGGAGGGGGAGTGACATTTTTGATAAGGGATAGTATTACAGTTGTGCTGAGGGAGGATATTTCCGGAAATACATCCAGGGAAGTTATGTGAGTGGAAGTGAGAAATAAGAAAGGGATGATCACCTTATTGGGATTGTATTATAGACCCCCCAATAGTCAGAGGGAAATTGAGAAACAAACTTGTAGGGAGATCTCAGCTATCTGTAAGAATAACAGGGTAGTTATGGTAGAGGATTTTAACTTTCCAAGCATCGACTGGGACTGCCATAGTGTTAAAGGTTTAGATGGAGAGGAATTTCTTAAGTGTGTACAAGAAAATTTTCTGATTCAGTATGTGGATGTACCTACTAGAGAAGGTGCAAAACTTGAACTACTTTTGGGAAATAAGGCAGGGCAGGTGACTGAGGTGTCGGTGGGGGAGCACTTTGGGGCCAGCGATCATAATTCTATTCGTTTTAAAATAGTGATGGAAAAGGATAGACCAGATCGAAAAGTTGAAGTTCTAAATTGGAGAAAGACCAATTTTGACAGTATTAGGCAAGAATTTTCAAAAGCTGACTGGGGGCAGATGTTCACAGGTAAAGGGACGGCTGGAAAATGGGAAGCCTTCAGAAATGAGATAACAAGAATCCAGAGAAAGTATATTCCTGTCAGGGTGAAAGGGAAGGCTGGTAGGTATAGGGAATGCTGGATGACTAAAGAAATTGAGGGTCTGGTTAAGAAAAAGAAGGAAGCATAAGTCAGGTATGGACAGATAGAGTGACTCCTTAGAAGAGTATAAAGAAAGTAGGAGTATACTTGAGAGAAATCAGGAGGGCAAAACAGGGACATGAGATAGCTTTGGCAAATAGAATTAAGGAGAATCCAGAAGGATTTTACAAATATATTAAGTACGAAAGGGTAACTAGGGAGAAAATAGGGCCCCTCAAAGATCAGCAAGGCGGCCTTTATGTGGAGTCACAGAAAATGGGGGAGATACTAAAAGAATATTTTGCATCAGTATTTATTGTGGAAAAGGATATGGAAGATATAGACTGTAGGGAAATAGATGGTGACATCTTGCAAAATGTTCAGATTACAGAGGAGGAAGTGCTGGATGTCTTGAAATGGGTAAAGGTGGATAAATCCCCAGGACCTGATCAGGTGTACCCAAGAACTCTGTGGGAAGCTAGAGAAGTGATTGCTGGGCCTCTTGCTGAGATATTTGTATCATTGATAGTCACAGGTGAGGTGCCAGAAGACTGGAGGTTGGCAAACGTTGTGCCACTGTTTAAGAAGGGCAGTAAAGACAAGCCAGGGGACTATAGACCAGTGAGCCTGACCTCAGTGGTGGGCAAGTTGTCGGAGGGAATCCTGAGGGACAGGATGTACATGTATTTGGAAAGGCAAGGACTGATTAGGGATAGTCAACATAGCTTTGTGCATGGGAAATCATGTCTCACAAACTTGATTGAGTAACAAAGTAAGATTGATGAGGGCAGAGCAGTAGACGTGATCTATATGGATTTCAGTAAGTCGTTCCCCATGGGAGACTGATTAGCAAGGTTAGTTCTCATGGAATACAGGGAGAATTAGCCATTTGGATACAGAACTGGCTCAAAGGTAGAAGACAGAGGGTGGTGGTAGAGGAGGGTTGTTTTTCAGACTGGAGGCCTGTGACCAGTGGAGTGCCACAAGGATCGGTGCTGGGCCCTCTACTTTTTGTCATTTATATAAATGATTTGGATGTGAGTATAAGAGGTGCAGTTAGTAAGTTTGCAGAGGACACCAAAATTGCAGGTGTAGTGGACAGCGAAGAGGGTTACCTCAGATTACAACAGGATCTGGACCAGATGGGCCAATGGGCTGAGAAGTGGCAGATGGAGTTTAATTCAGATAAATGGGAAATGCTGCATTTTGGGAAGGCAAATCTTAGCAGGACTTATACACTTAATGGTAAGGTCCTAGGGAGTGTTGCTGAACAAAGAGACCTTGGAGTGCAGGTTCATAGCTCCCTGAAAGTGGAGTTGCAGGTAGATAGGATAGTGAAGAAGGCATTTGGTATGCTTTCCTTTATTGGTCAGAGTATTGAGTACAGGAGTTGGGAGGTCATGTTGCGGCTGTACAGGGAATTGGTTAGGTCACTGTTGGAATATTGCGTGCAATTCTGGTTTCCTTCCTATTGGAAATATGTTGTGAAACTTGAAAGGGTTCAGAAAAGATTTGCAAGGATGTTGCCAGGGTTGGAGGATCTGGATTAGTGGTGCTGGAAGAGCACAGCAGTTCAGGCAGCATCCAACGAGCAGCAAAATCGACGTTTCGGGCAAAAGCCCTTCCCCGAAACGTTGATTTCGCTGCTCGTTGGATGCTGCCTGAACTGCTGTGCTCTTCCAGCAGCACTAATCCAGTATTTGGTTTTCAGCATCTGCAGTCATTGTTTTTACCTTGGAGGATCTGAGCTACAGGGAGAGGCTGAACAGGCTGAGGCTGTTTTCCCTGGAGCGTCAGAGGCTAAGGGATGACCTTATAGAGGTTTACAAAATTATGATGGGCATGGATAGGATTAATAGTCAAAGTCTTTTCCCTGGGGTCAGGGAATCCAGAGCTAGAAGGCATAGGTTTAGGGTGAGTGGGGAAAGATATAAAAGAGACCTAAGGGGCAACATTTTCATGCAGAGGGTGGTGTGTATATGGAATGAGCTGCCAGAGGATGTGGTGGAGGCTGATACAATTGCAGTATTTAAGAGGCATTTGGATGGGTATATGAATAGGAAGTGTTTGGAGGGATATGGGCTGGGTGCTGGCAGGTGGGACTAGACTGCGTTGGGATACCTGGTCAGCATGGACGGGTTGGACCGAAGGGTTTGTTTCCATGCTGTCCATCTTTATGACTCTATGACTGTAAGTCTAATAACAGCAGGGAAGAAGCTGTTCTTGAATCTTGAAGCCTTTCTTTACTACATTCTTTATATTTATCCTAAGGATGTGAGGACCATTTGCTAAGGAAACATTACTTGCTTATCCCTAACTACTTTTATGAAGGTGTCAGTGAGTTGCTTCTTGAACTGCTGCAGTCTATTTAGATTAGATTCCCTACAGTAAGGAAACAGGCCACATTTTTTCCACACCGACCCTCTGAAGAGTAACCCACCCAGACCCATTCCCCTACCCGATATTTACCCCTGACTAATGCACCCAAAACTATGGGCAGTTTAGCATGTCCAATTCACCTAACCTGCACAGCTTTAGTTTGTGGGAGGAAACCCACACAGACACAGGGAGAACGTGCAAACTCCACACAGACAGTCACAGGCTGGAATTGAATGCAGGTCCCTGGTTCTGTGAGGTAGCAGTGCTCACCACTGGGCCACTGTACCATGCACTGTGAACATTGATCTAGTGTGCTGCTAAGGAAGGACTTCTAAGATTTTTTACCCAGTGAGAATATAGGTGATGTAGCTGCAAATCACAATGAAGCAGCAACTTGGAAGGAAGTTTTCTCTCCTGTGCAGTTTGTAATGTTGTCATGTATCTCCTCTTGTACAGTTTGGTTGCCTTAGTGAGTTGCTCCAGTTCATCCTGCAGATGCGACCAACGGCTATCACTATAGCTGCTGGTAAAGCAAATGAATGTTCATGACACCAGTCAATCAGGTTGCTTTGCTTTGAATGGTGCTGAGTTTTGTTGGGACTGTGCCCCTGAGGCAAATGAAAATATTACATTTCAATCCCAGCATGTGCCTTGTTGCTGATGGACAATGAAGAGTCAGGACAGAGTTTCTCCCTGCAGAATTCCCATCCTTTGACCTGCCTTTGTAGCCACAGTAAATATCTGGTTGGTTTAGCTAGGTATATGCTCCAGGACGTTGATGGTGAAGGATTCGGCCTTGAAGATACTATTAAAATGTTATGGGGCAATGGTCATTTCCTGTTCTTTGTGTGGATTTGCTGCTTGTCAGTTCAAGCCTGAATGCTGTCTGAGTTTCGTTACATGTGCACATGGAATGCTCAATGTCTGCAGAGTCGTGCAATCACCAGCAAACATGCTCACTTCTGACCTCCTGTTGGACGGAATATCATTGATAAAGCATTGTACATAGTTGAATCCAAGACAGTCTGAGGAGCTATAACCTATTCTTAAGAAGATTTGACTATACTAATCCACAAACATCTTAATTAGTGATAGGTATGTTTCCAATCAGTGGGAAGTGTTCACCTGATTCCCATTAAAATAAAGCATATATGAATTTCAAGGGGTGCCCTTGTGGCACAGTGGTAGCGTCCTTACTCCTGGACCAAGAGACCCAAGTTCAAACCCACCTGCTCCAGCAATGTGTGATAACGTCTCTGAACTGATTTTTTTTTTAGAACACATCTGTGAACTGCAGAACCTTTAAGAATTAAGAGCAGGAGGAGACCATTCAGCCCATCAAGGCTAATCCTGGATTTTAACTCCCTTTCTTGCACATTCCTCATATCATTTGAAAGATCAAGCATCAGTTTGTAAAATGGTCTTGAGTTTGGATTCCAGAATCTGGAAATAATTCTCTTTATAAGCTGTTATCTGTGAGGTAAGTCAATCGTATCTTAAAAAGACAGCCTTTTAACAGCATGGCCATTGACCCATGTTTGTGAAATTATTAAGGTATTTTTCATAAAACGTTGTATTTTTTACAGGGAGCCTTTACTTACAGTCAATATCCTGTGATGTTGCACATTGTTGGACTTGGTGAGGTTTGGGGGGGGGGGGGGGGGGAGAGGGAGCGGGGGGATGATGGGAGGGTAATTGTCACTATGTAGCTCTACCATGGTGAACCAGCAGATGTAAAAAGCCACAACAATTGTTTGACTAGCTTCTGTACATACAGACATCAGAGTTAGAAGCTGGGATATCACACTGAATTTTGATTAAGTAACCACTGGAATAGTTTGTACCACTAGAGGCATCTTCTCAACTTATTTAGAGCATTGGGAAGGGTAGAGTTAAATTTTACAAGAATGGTACCAAGAATGAGGTTTCATTCTTCGAAGCTTTGAAAAGGATTGCTCATATTTATGCCAGAACAAACAAGGTTGACTGAATTTCTCATGTTATGAAAGGATCTGATCGGATCAACATTGAAAAAAAAACATGGCTTCACAAATGAGGTATAAAGTAAGGGCTACAATGAGAGTAAAAGCAAGAAAGAAATTCTGGAATGGAAGGTTGAACAGGTCCTCTAGATGGTGTCCTGCATTGTCTTACTGCTCAGGTTATCCAGATAAAAATCTGCCTCTTAATTCAGTGTCATACTAAAAAGACGCAACACTAATAGACTACCATCTTTAAAGTGAGATGTTAAGTCAAGGCTACACTTCCCATATAGATTGAAGCAAAGCATTATTTACCAGGAGTAGGGGACTTTCTCAGCACTTTTTGGCCAACATTCATCCCCCAGTTAAGGCAAACAGATCAACTGGCCTTTCATAATGCTTGGTAACAGGAGTCACTGCTCTTCAAAAGCAATTTGTCAATGCCCCGAGAATGTGAGAGAAGCAATATAACTGCCAGTTCTTTCTTCAGGCTCACTGAGGGTTGGATCCAAAATATACATTATTTTCCAATGTACAGTCACAATGGGTGAGGCATTTAGTAAATTGGACCTTAAATGAACAAGGGGCATTTGAACCACGTAAGAACCACTCACTCTGAAATCTAGAAGGAATCACTGAGGCTCTGTTTAATATTTTAAGGAGATCCAAAAGCTATCAGGCTGTGAGGAGATTGTTAATATAATTCCAGCATTCAAAACAGAAGCAGGACACAATGCTGGGAATTGTGAATGCTTTAATTTGACATTTGTAGTGGAGACAATGCTCTGGAGCATTTTATAGATTGCGATTAGTATTCCTGTATGAAATTAGTATTCCTGTATGAAACCAGGAGACTCAAAGGGGTAATCAGCTTGATTTGAAAAACTATCAGTCAGGCACATATTCCCAGGAAAATAACTAAGGGATTTTCTGTGGATATAATTGATTTTGAATTGATAAAGTTCAGAGGCTGAAATTTTAAAAGTATTTCTCTGAATTAATGCATGGTTTTCTGCCAGGAACTACATAATGGGGAAATGTGTTCGAATAAATGGGATCAATCAGGTAGGGCACAACGATTCTTGAAAATAGGCAATGCATGTATGTTCAGGTTTAATTGTTTTCATTTGGAGTTATGGTGAAGTGTATGTTCACGCAAGGAAGTGGAAATCAGTCCATGGTTCCACTTCTGATCAATAATGTGCAATCATGCAGTACCAGCCCCATGTACAGTTCAGGGTAGACCACAAGAACATCAGAAATAGGAACAGGAGTAGATTGTTCAGCCCCTCAAGACAGACCTGCCATTAAAGAAGGTCATGATTGATCTGTTCCAGTCCACAACTCCTCTTCTGTGCCGGCCCATCATAGCTATCGACTCCTCGCCGTTTCAATAATGTATCTACCTCCTCTTTAAATACTCCCAGTGATCTAGTCTGCACAATTCTCTGGGATAGAGAATTCCAGATGCTCACCACCTCTGGATAAAGAAATTCCTTTGCATCTGAGTTTTAGATGAAGGCCATCTTACTCTGTAGCTACGTTCCCTAGTTTGAGAATCCACCACTCCTGGAAACATCTTCTCCATAATCTTTCCTGTTAAGCCCCCTCAGAATCTTATATGTTTCAATAAGATCACCTCTCATTCTTCTAAACTCCCATGAGTAAAGCCTGTTTAGCCATTCTTGATAAGTAAACCCCTTCATCCAAGGAATCAGCCCAATGAATCTCTTCCTCTAATGCCAGTAAACCAAGTTTTTGCCTCCTCAACTCACCTCTTGACTCTTCAAAGCCTGCCCACCATCTACACAGTGCAAGTCAAGAGTGTGATGGAATGCTGAAGTAATATTATGTCAATAGTCTGGCTGGGGGCAGTTCCAAGAACACTCAAGATCCAGGACAAAGCAGCCCACTTAATTGGCACCACACCTACAAATCCATTCCCTCCACCACTGACACTAGCAGCAGCAGTGTCTCCATGATACACTGCAGAAATTCACCCAAGATCCTGAGGTAGCACCTTCCAGACATATGGCCAGTTCAGACTTATGAACGGATCTCTCAGATATTAGAGTTTATCTTTCTTTGCATCTTCTCTGTAACTGTAACACTATATTTTACACTCTGTTCTTTATCCTGGTGTACTTATTTAAGGTGTGATTTATCTGGATAGCACACAAAACAGTTCTTTTCACTGTATCTCGGTACAAATGACAATAATAAATCAAGTCAAATCAAAAATCTAGAAGGACAAGGATAACAGATTCTTGGGAACACCACCATCTGCAAGATATCCTCCAAGCCCACTCACCATCCTAACTTGGGAAGATATCACTATTTCTTTGGGTCAAAGTCCTGGAATTCCCTCCCTAATGGGATAGAGGGTCTACCTCAACATGTAAACTGCAGGAATTCAAACCGGCAGCCCACCCCCAACTTCTGAAGAGCAACTAAGGATAGCTGATAAATGCATACCTGAAGAAGGGCTTATGCCCGAAACGTTGATTCTCCTGCTCCTTTGATGCTGCCTGACCTGCTGTGCTTTTCCAGCAACACATTTTTAAGCTCTGATCTCCAGCATCTGCAGTCCTCACTTTCTCCTAAATGCATACCTTTGTCCAATGAATGAATAATTTTAAAACTAGTCATGTCTTTCCAACCTGAAAAGGACCCGCTTATCCTAACCCTCAGTCCCGTAGACGTTTACAATACATAAGGAGGCCATTTGGCCCATTGTGTGTGTTCCTGTTGGCAAAGATCTGTTGGCTCTATGATGAAGTCTGGGCCAGGAAGCCTTCTTAATGACTATCCCACCCTACCCTAACTGGTGAGCTGTCCGCTGCAGGGGATCATCCTGCCTCCACTTTAGGTGGAGGACTCACCAGGCAGGATGCTGAAGAGGAAAACCCTGATGAGATCCCTGTGGATTCCCAAAGCAAGTCTCTCATTTGAAGACACAGTGTCTGATTATGGGATATGCCATTGGAAAGGAGCTGGGTGTTCCATTTAGAGTTTCTCATCTCCCATTACTCTTCCACACCAACACCGCTCCCCCCCCCACCCCAACACATCCCCCAAACACTATCTCACCTCCACTCACCTTTAACATGAGGCCTCTAAGACAGCCTGATGGCTACATTACCAGCTGTGGCCACCCCTGGTGCTGCTGGCAATACACGGCTGTCAAAGTCCAGATGTAGCCCTCGCTGGAATTTAACAATTAGAGATCCATTCAATGCATTAATGTTAGTTTAAGCAGACATTGTATTGTTCCTCAATTTCCACATAAAGTGGAAACTAAGGTTCTGTTACCAACTGACACTTCAAGCATCCATGATCTTGCTGATGAATGTCTACTGTCAACTTAAGGGTCTGATTGACTCTTAATTTGGTGATCCTTCCCCAGAGAGGCTCTCAGAAGCCCTCTGGCCCATGGGCAAGACTCCTGTCTCCTGCATTAAATGCTGCCTGAAGGGTGACCACATGAGGGAGTTACTTTTGGAATCATGGACTTACATAAGAAACGGACTTCATATGTAGAGAAAGTAAGTGTCAGAATTAGTGGTGTGCAAACTAAAGAAGTGCCAGAAGAGCATTGACCAAAGAGTGTTGTTAAATGTTCAAAGATTGCCTGGAAGACCATTGATTAGTCATGTTGAAATGTGGGTTTGTTTTGGCTTGCATGTTACTATTCAAGCATTGGGATAACATTTACCGCCAAGATAACAATGGTGCTCAGCTATTTGTGCACAAAACAGAGAGTAACTTTAGCTAAGTGCAGTTATGAGGTTGATTTTTTTTTAAAGTCAGGAGTTGTCTCGTGAGATTTACTGATGGCTGCAAGAAGTTGGCATTTTTGAATCTGGTTTCAAAAGTACTGAACGTCATGAAGTTCCTCCACTTGCACTACAAATATGAAATAAACTTGCAACAGAATATTGAGTGTTCCATTTCAGTCTCGGTTTATTTGCAATAGTGTGCTAAGTTTTATTTATTGCCAACCAATATTCCTGGTATTAAAGTTTAATTTTTACAAGATTGGAATTTCATGCCTTCATTTTAAAAAATAAATATTAATTTTTTAGAAATATTAACTTTTAAATTCTGTCTCTTTTATTTTCCTTGTTGAACCCAATCTTTCCCTTTCTTTGTTTTGTTTTCTGTAAATGAATTGGCATTTAATTAACTACTCTGATTGACAATTCCTGATTCAGATTCTGCACTGTTCCTCAACAATTTGTCAATCTGATTTGACCTGATCACTCAGACCCTAGATGTCCTGCAGAGGACACTATACTATTTGGTTTTCCTCCTACAGTAAGTGGCCATGTGTAGAAATTAAACAAGTAAATACAAGTTTAACAACAAATGCTGCCGTTTATTTGCCAATTGCAATAGATCCTGAATCAAAATTATTAACATTTGTACATCTGATTCAAGGTAACACTTTCTATATATATCTTCTGAAGTCTGACTGTATTTTACTGTTTACATATTCTGTTTTAAATGTTAAGCTTCAGACCGAAAGCTTTAAGGTATTCAGGAGGCCCAATTAAGTTGTATAACATTTCTAATATAACCATCTGCTTTAAAGTAAAAACATTTGAAGAACACTTTCTAATCACTTTAGATACTCAAGAGGGTTCATGTTTCTATGGAAACATGTTTTCCAGGGCAACAGTGCCACCTCAACTGCTAACTTCTTGATTTGCAATTGGCTAAGTAGTCTCTATATGTGTACAATCTCTGTTCTAGATCCAACACCAGTTTTTTTTTGAAGAAACAATTCCTTCCCCATAGGAAATTATCTTGTTGTTGCACAGGACATGATATTTGCTTCCAGATGTTGGTGGTCAGTGTGTTCAATGGGATGTGTGCCAACAGCTTAAAGCACCATTTTTTCTTTAATAAAAGCACGTGTGTTTGGAAGCTGTTGAGTTTGAAATTCAGCAGCAGTAACAACTGTTTAAGTATTACTTTTCACAGTATTAGATCTTTCAACTTCAAAACTATATTTACTCTGACAAACATTAAATGTAATTTTAAGGAACAATATAAATGTGGGAGAGGCAAGTCAGAGTAGGTTAACTCAATTAATACCTGCAATGAGCAGCTTGTCTTCAGAGGATAGGTTGGACAGACTGGGTTTTATTCATGAGCGTTTATAAGAGTGAGGGGTGAGTTGATTGAGGTGTATAAGATGTGGAATGGTCTTGACAATGTGAACGTGGAAAAGTGTTTCCTTTTGTGGGAGAGTCCAGAAGTAGGGGACACTATTTAAGAATCATTATTTTACGAGAGAGGTAAGAAAATGTCTTATCTCTCAGAGAGTTATGGGACTTTGGAACTTTTTACATCAGAAGGCAGTGGAGCTGCATGACTGAATAATTTTTAAGGCAAAGGTAGACTGAATAATTTTTAAGGCAAATGGCAGAGTAGGTTCAAGGGATTAAATAGCTTCCTTCTGCTCTTAATTTGTAAACTAATGTGAAATTAGTGGTAAATTGCAAATATTTGTGTATAGTTCACAATGACATAAAACCCTGTCAAGTCTTAACAACAGCTGATAGTGTGGTGTGCACGAGATGGTTTGGGTCAGAAGCACATCTATGCATCGCATTGTTAGCAGCAAATCAATAACTTCACTGCTTTCAGTTCAGTTTCAGAAAAAGGGTCGCTGGACTCAAAAACTTAACTCTTTTTCTCTCTTCACTGATGCCGCCAGACCTGTAGAGTATCTCGAGCATTCTTTGCTTTTGTTCCAGATTTCCAGCATCTGCAGAATCTTGCTTTAATCTGAGCTTTAGTGGATTGCTTTGCTTTGGAACTGCGGGATGAGAAATGAAATGTGGTTGATGCATGCAGTGGAAGTGCAAAAACGTGAGCCTTGGGTTATAAAGATACAAACACCTGAAATTCGTCTTAGTGTTGGCATTGATCCACTTAAAATAAATAGACTCCTTCCTGTGCTAAAGTACTGGAAAGATATTTTGGAATAAGTGTATTAAGCATATCCTACAGCACAATTTGGAGACCATTCCTCGTTGAATGCGTTTATGTTGTCACTATTCATTGTGCTCAAAGCAGTTTTCGCCTAATGGAGTAATAACAATCTATTGTTGAACACAATTTCTTATCTCAGTTTCCATCCTGTGCTTTTCCTGCACTGGAAGTCGGAGCAGAGTGGAAATCTGACTGTGGTTGCTGCTCCTAGGAATATCTGGGCCAAACTTTGGGAGGAATGATTAGAAAGGAGATTTACTCTAATGAATGCAAAGGAAGTAAGAATTGTCACAAATTCTCATTATTATCTGTGGAATTGGCAATATTTATAAAAGAGGATCTGAAGCCAGAGGTGAAGTCATTTTTTTTCATTACATTTCATTGCTCTTTTCTCCCCTTAATTGCTACGAATGTTTTTCAGCTGTTATTTATTTCTCTGGTCAGATTACTTCGTATTTAATTCCTTCCACCACCTGGTTACCATTATGCCTTCTTCTGTGCTGTGAACTCTGGGTAGATCATGTAATCACGGTCTGTCCGTTCCTGTAAAACAAAACTTGTCCCCAAGATGGTTACTAAATTACTTGAAAGAGAATGATCTCATGTCTTTCGTAGATGTCTCAGACTGCAGAGGAGACAATGCCCCAAATGGTTTCTTCCCTATTTTCATGCATTGACATTAAATATGTGCTACACTATTATTCATATGTACATGTAATGCATTTCCATTTGAAAATATACAATTGAGTCTGCCGTGACCTTCAGAAAGTGTTAATATTCAAACATCTCTTACTGTTGTAGAAATTTGAGTAGATCATTCAGCTCTTGAGTTGACTCCCTATTCAATTTAACAATAGTTGATATGTTTTTCAATTCCTTTTTACCCAGTTTGGCTCCTTACACCTTAATATTCCGAACTAAAACTATCCACCTCAGTTTCATGATGTTCAAGTAATTTATCCTGAACAGATTTATGGGGGACTATCTTTAGATTTTCACTATATATATCTCAGAACTGAGCAGAGATGACGCTTCAGCTTCTATGTGCATAGGAATTTTATTTATCAGAACTTTTTGTTTTACTCTCAGTTCCATAAAACTGTTTACTTTCAACAACTTCTACTGTGTTTATCCTTCTCTGCATCCATATCCAACCTTAAGTAATCAAGCATAGTGGACATCAATAACATAGGGACTCACATAATCAAACGTAGAAGACTTAAACAGCTGAACCTTACACTGATATTATCCCTGAAAGATCCTGCTCTAATTTTAAACTTCTAGACGCTCCTAACTGAGGAGGTTGTTTCTTTTTTGGATGTAGGTTTGCTCGCTGAGCTGGAAGGTTCATTTTCAGATGTTTCATCACCAATCTAGGTAACTTCATCAGTGAGCCTCCGGTTGAAGCGCTGGTAGTATGGCCCGCCTTTTATTTATGTCTTCAGGTTTCCTTGGGCCAGCGATGTCATTTCCTGTGGTGACGTAATTTCATATGGTGATGTCATTTCCTGTTTTTTTTCTCAGGGGGTGGTAAATGGGATCCAAGTCAATGTGTTTGTTGATAGAGTTCTGGTTGGAATGCCATGCTTCTAGCAATTCTAGTGCATGTTTCTGTTTCTTTTTATCTATCATATCATACCATACCCTCAAATGGATTCATATATTGTCCTTGTTCTTTTCTCAATACTTTTGGGCTCAGTGATGCCACGTCTCCTCCACTGATAAAGCTATCTCCGAGCATCTTCATTTTATAAGAGAAAAATTAAGACTCTAGATAGTTACAGCACATGACCAGGCCATTTGTCCCAATAGGTCTGTACAAGCTGCTTCTTAAATCTGTGTTGTCCAATAAATCAGGTGAGAGTCTTAAGTGGCTGATTGGGAGGCCAGCTGTGACTAACTGTGTTTCTGATGAGTGGATGAAAAGTGAGTAGTAAGAAGGTTTTATGGTGCAAAGACAGTGTTCCTGTTTTTGATCCGGAGGTGAGTTATAATGTGTTGGTGAACGGGTTAATTTAAAGGAAAACAAGAGTGAGTACAAGATCTGGTTTCAGTGTGTGATCTCAGTATACATGTTCACATGGTGATTCCACTGGCCCTGCAGATTTGTAGTAAGTAGTAAACCAAAACATAAAGACTGTAAGAGTATTTCTTGATTGCTGTAAGTATTTTACTCCCTCAGGTACTAAATGATGTTACATGATTGTGAATTGAATATACACCTAAAGTGTATTGTACACAAATGATCAAAGGTGTCAGGGCTGGTTGAGTAACTTCTTAATGAGACATCCAGGATCCTGCACTTCACAAATAAAGTTCAAAAGCAAGGAAATTATGAAATAGTGGGCTCTGCAAATTAGGAAGGATGTGCAGACTTTAGAGAAGGCTTAGAAAAAATGCACAAGAATGGTTTCAGTGCTGAGTGCTGGTCATCAGAGTAGCTAGTGAAACTGTGTTCTCCTTTAGACAAAAGAAGGTTAAGAGGTGATTTCATAGAATCCCTGAAGTGTGGAAAAAGGCCATTCAGCCCACTTAGTCTGCACCAATCCTGTGTAGAGCATTGCAGGCACCCACCTTATCCATGTAGTCCTGTATTTACTCTGGCTAATCCATCTAACCTCCACATTATGGGGCAAATTTTAGCATAGCCAATCCACCTAACCTGCACATCTTTGGGCTGTGGGAGGAAACTGGAGCACCCGGGGGAAATGGGAAGAACAATGCAGACGCTTCAGCCAAAATTGGAATCGACCCTGGGTCTGTGAAGCCGTAATGCTAACCAGTGTGCCAATTTGATAGACGTACTCAGATCTCAAGGTGTATGAACACAGCAAAATGAGGAACTGTTGCCATTAACAGACCATTGGAAACCGGAGGACACTGATATCAGGTAAAGGACAAAAAGCAAAATGGGGACATAAGGAAATACCTTTTCTTTCACCATCACAAGTGATTGTGATTTTTAAATTTGATTATGGGATATGGGCATCACTGGATGGACTAACACTTTACCTCTCACCCCTTATTACCCTGGAGAAAGTGGACTTTTTGAGCCACAACAGTGATGGGGGTGTAGTGACAATGTTTTTAGGAAGGAAGTTTCAGGATTGCACATTTCAAAAGTGATTTGGGTAAGTATTTGAAAGGAATAAATTTGCTAGAAGGAAATTACTGAAGAGTAGGGTCAGATGATACATTAATTCAGACAATCAGCACAGACATCGTGGGCTGAATGGCCACCACATGTGTAATAACAACTCTACAATTCTATTTACCTGCACTGATGAGTATCTGAGGCATTGGAATGCTTGTAATGGCTCAAATTGCCCTTCTTTGCTCCAGTGGTTAGTCAAAGATCCATTTGGTTAATAGAAAGATAGAAAATAGGAATCAATGCTGCCCTTGGCCATTCAAAATGATCATGGCTGACCATCTAACTCAGTATCTTGTTTCTGTTTTCTCCCCATACCCTAACTGACAGGTTTCTCCAGTGGGAGTTCTATCATTTCTGGGAGAACCTATGACCTAACTCAGATACAAGGAGCAACATGGCATGGAAGAAAGTATCAGCTGTTAAATATATCTATATACGCAGAAAACTTGGTGCTGATACATAAAATGGTAGCAACAATACTGCAAATTGGATTGAAGCAAATGGTTCATGTAAATGATTTTTTGCTACTTAAGTTAATGTTTGGGATGTGGGCATTGTTGGCTGGGCCAGCATTTATTGCCTATCCGTAACTGCCCTTGAGAGTGTAGTGCTGAGGCTCCTTCTTGAACCGCTGTAGTCTGTTTTGTGTAGATAAACTCTCTCAATGCTGTTAGAGAGGGAACTCCAAGGTTTTCACCCAGTGACACTGAAAGAACCGTGATATATTCCCAAGTCAGGATGATGAGTAAGTTTGAGAAATGTTTCCTGTTCTTGTGTTTCCTGCTGGAAGCGGGCATGTGTTTGGAAGCTGTCTAAAGAACTTTGGTGAATCTCTGCAGTGCATCAAGTAGATGAGAGACACTGTGCTGCTGAAATAGAGAGGAGAATGTATTACAGGGCAGGATTTAATTGGAAAGGCACCTCTCTCAAATCAGCACAACAGCTTATTTAAATAGCAAACATTACATTATCCAGGATCATGACATATGAACATTTGGAAAATTATATGACTAAGGAAAACAGGAATAGGTCATTGGTTTATTCAAACCTGTTCCACAATTCAATGAGTTATTGACTCATCTCATACTCAACTCCATATACATGTCTTTGCCCCATGT
Organism: Chiloscyllium punctatum; assembly: GCF_047496795.1. Lineage (NCBI taxonomy): Eukaryota > Metazoa > Chordata > Chondrichthyes > Orectolobiformes > Hemiscylliidae > Chiloscyllium > Chiloscyllium punctatum. The sequence goes on along the minus strand of NC_092776.1, from coordinate 18,938,618 downwards.
CCCTTCATGGTCCTTAGAACATAGAACATAGAACAATACAGCACAGAACAGGCCCTTCGGCACACGATGTTGTGCTGAACATTTGTCCTGGCTTAAGCACCTATCCATGTACCTATCCAATTGCCACTTAAAGGTCACCAATGATTCTGACTCCATGCCCCCACCGCTCTCTGGGTAAAGAACCTACCCCTGACATCCCCCCTATACCTTCCACCCTTCACCTTAAACTTATGTCCCCTTGTAACACTCTGTTGTTGACGGGGAAAAAGTCTCTGACTGTCTACTCTATCTATTTCCCTGATCAGTTTATAAACCTCTATCAAGTCACCCCTCATCCTTCGCCGTTCCAATGAGAAAAGGCCTAGCACTCTCAACCTATTCTCATACGACCTATTCTCCATTCCAGGCAACATCCTGGTAAATCTCCTCTGCACCCTCTCCAAAGCTTCTACATCTTTCCTAAAGTGAGGCGACCAGAACTGCACACAGTACTCCAAATGTGGTCTTACCAAGGTCCTGTACAGTTGCAACATCACCTCACGACTCTTGAATTCAATCCCTCTGCTAATGAACGCTACTACACCATAGGCCGCCTTACAAGCTCTATCCACCTGAGTGGCAACTTTCAAAGAGCTATGAACATAGACCCCAAGATCCTTCTGCTCCTCCACCTTACTAAGAACCTTACCGTTAACCCTGTATTCCGCATTCTTATTTGTTCTTCCAAAATGGACAACCTCACACTTGACAGTGTTGAACTCCATCTGCCACTCCTCAGCCCAGCTCTGCATCATATCTAAGTCCCTTTGCAGCCGACAACAGCCCTCCTCACTATCCACAACTCCACCAATCTTCGTATCGTCTGCAAATTTACTGACCCACCCTTCGACTCCCTCATCTAAGTCATTAATAAAAATTACAAACAGCAGAGGACCCAGAACTGATCCCTGCAGAACTCCACTTGTAACTGGGCTCCAGGCTGAATATTTACCATAACCACCACTCTCTGACTTCGACCGGTTAGCCAGTTCTCTATCCAACTGGCCAAATTTTCCACTATCCCATGCCTCTTGACTTTCTGCATAAGCCTACCATGGGGAACCTTTTCAAATGCCTTACTAAAATCCATGTACACTACATCCACTGCTCTACCCTCATCCACATGCTTGGTCACCTCCTCAAAGAATTCAATAAAACTTGTGAGGCAAGACCTACCCCTCACAAATCCAGAGCGGGGTGGAAGTGAAGTCAGAGCACAAAGCCGGTCGGGAAGGTAAGTAATTGTTATTTGAGTGGAGAAGGAACCCGAAACACTACATGTGTAGTGTCTCCCACCCTCCCTCGTCCTCTAATCTAAAAAAAAAGGTAAGCTACTTGGTGTTCTTGTTTTGGAGACTAAGTGTAGAGTTATGGCAGCGCAGGCAGTGGAATGTTCCTCCTGCAGGTTGTTTGAGGTAGGGCTGCAGGAAGTGCAGCCAGGTCCAGCTCCAGCTCCTCACAGACCGCGTTAGGGAAATGGAGCTGGAGTTGGATGAACTGAGAATTATTCGAGAGGTTGAGAGGATGATAGATGGAAGCTACAGGGACATAGTTACGCCAGAGAACAGAGGTCCTTGCTAAACAAAATTCCATCAATCTCCATTTTAAAATTAACAAACTTATTTAATATGGAGGTAGCAGTAGCAAAACTATTTGAAGCAATTGAAGATGAACTGAACCCTGTTAAGTTTGGAGATGCATACTGGATTATTAAGTGATTTACAAATCATATTCTATGATATTGCTTCATGCAGCATGGTGGCTTAGTGGTTAGCACTGCTGCCTCACAGCACCAGGGACCTGGGTTCAGTTCGAACCTTGGGTGACTGTCTGTGTGGAATCTGCATGTTTTCCCTGTGTCTGCGTGGGTTTCCTCGGAGAGCTCCAGTTTCCTCCCACAGTTGAAAGATGTGCAAGTTAGGCGGATTGACCATGCTAAATTGTCCAAATTGTCTAGGGATGTGCAGGATAGGTGGATTAGCAATGATTCTGGATTAGTGGTGCTGGAAGAGCACAGCAGTTCAGGCAGCATCCAAGGAGCTTCAAAATCGACGTTTCGGGCAAAAGCCCTTCATCAGGAATAAAGGCAGTGAGCCTGAAGCGTGGAGAGATAAGCTAGAGGAGGGTGGGGGTGGGGAGAAAGTAGCATAGAGTACAATGGGTGAGTGGGGGAGGGGATGAAGGTGATAGGTCAGGGAGGAGAGGGTGGAGTGGATAGGTGGAAAAGGAGATAGGCAGGTAGGACAAGTCCAGACAAGTCATGGGGACAGTTACTGAGCTAGAAGTTTAAAACTAGGGTGAGGTGGGGGAAGGGGAAATGAGGAAACTGTTGAAGTCCAAATTGATGCCCTGGGGTTGAAGTGTTCTGAGGCAGAAGATGAGGCGTTCTTCCTCCAGGTGTCTGGTGGTGAGGGAGCGGCGGTGAAGGAGGCCCTGGACCTCCATGTCCTCGGCAGAGTGGGAGGGGGAGTTGAAATGTTGGGCCACGGGGTGGTGTGGTTGATTGGTGCGGGTGTCCTGGAGATGTTTTCTAAAGCGCTCTGCTAGGAGGCGCCCAGTCTCCCCAATGTAGAGGAGACCGCACCGGGAGCAACAGATACAATAAATCATATTAGTGGATGTGCAAGTAAAACTTTGATGGATGTGGAAGGCTCCTTTAGGGCCTTGGATAGAGGTGAGGGAGGAGGTGTGGGTGCAGGTTTTACAGTTCCTGCGGTGGCAGGGGCAAGTGCCAGGATGGAGGGTGGGTCGTAGGGGGGCGTGGACCTGACCAGTTAGTCACAGAGGGAACGGTCTTTGCGGAAGGCGGAAAGGGGTGGGGAGGGAAATATATCCCTGGTGGTGGGGTCTGTTTGGAGGTGGCGGAAATGTCAGCGGATGATTTGGTTTATGCGAAGGTTGGTAGGGTGGAAGGTGAGCACCAGGGGCGTTCTGTCCTTGTTACGGTTGGAGGGGTGGGGTCTGAGGGCGGAGGTGCGGGATGTAGACGAGATGCGTTGGAGGGCATCTTTAACCATGTGGGAAGGGAAATTGTGGTCTCTAAAGAAGGAGGCCATCTGGTGTGTTCTGTGGTGGAACTGGTCCTCCTGGGAGCAGATCCGGCGGAGGCAGAGGAATTGGGAAAACGGGATGGCATTTTTGCAAGAGGTAGGGTGGGAAGAGGTAGGATTAGCAATGAGAAATGCATATTTATGAGGTAGAATTGAGGGGGATGGTGGGTGGGGACTAGGTGGGATGCTCTTTGGAGGGTTGGTATGGGCTGAATGGCCTCTTTGCATACTACAGGGATTCTATGATATTCTATACATGTTGCCATTGTCAAAACCCACTAATTCAACATGAACTTGGATTCATTGATGTTAAGTGGCCCAGAAGGATAATTGTGCTTGTATTCTTACTTCATGATTGGTCAATACCAGAGCATGTTTAGTATTTATAGAGGGTACCGTGTAGGAAATCACATCCCTATAGCAATTACATTTCCTCTCAGCCAGCTCTCACCGATAAGTTCCAAAAAAAGAAATCCTTCATTGGCTGACAAGCAACTGATAGTTTGTCTGTGAATAACTTTAACTGGGAGCATGGACAGATACACATTAATAAAACCAACTTGCATTTATAGATATTTTCTACTCATTGTTATTGGAGCAGCTGGGATTCGTCCCTCCCAGTCGAGAGGGAGGGACATTACCACTGTGCCCACAAGAATCCCCAACTTGCATTTGTGTAATGTCTTTAATCCAGCAAGTATCCAAGGTATTTCAGAGTGTGAAGAAACTGGATGCCCAGTTAAAGGAGAGATACAGATAGGGCAAAGGATGCCTAAATATTTCTATCACGTGATGTCTGTTTTCTTGCTTCCTTCTCCATCAAACAAACTGAGATACTCTGAGAGCAGCTAAAGTCCTCCAGGTTGAAGCTCGACAATCAAACAGAGGCTCAAGCTCCATAAAGCCACTGATCACTTCACAAGGATGCTTACATGAGCAACATTAGCTTCCATTAGCTGCATTGTGGTGACTGGGAGCACCTTATATGAATAGCAGAGTTTGTAAACCTTCTTCGAAGGAAAACGTTATGGGATGGTCATTGGGTGAGTGAATAATTCACTGCAATTTATGTTTCATTTTAAGGTGAGTACCTTTTGCACATTGAGAAATTTGGTCCACAGTTTCCTTTCGTTATGCCTACCTACACTGCACTGTCAGAATATCATTGGCACAGAGCTCGGGTAAAAATGTTCAATCTATAATGAAGCTTCAAGGAAGTATTCAAGGAATAAGGTTACAAAAGACATAGATTCAGTGAGTGAGCAAAGACGTAGTAAATGGAATATAATGTGGGAAAGTGGGAAATTGTCCATTTTGGCAGAACATATAAAACAGAAACATATTATTTAAATGGTGAGAGATTGCGGAAGCCTGAGATATAGAGGGATTTTAGTGTCATCATGCATGTTTCAAAAGTCTACTTTTCAGGAAATGCAAGTAATTGGGAAAACTAATAGAACATTATTCATCACAAAAGGAATTGAGTACAAAAATGTGGAGATTATTTTTCAGTTATGCAAGGCACTGATGATACCATATCTGGAGCACTGTGCACAGTATTGGTCACTTTGCTTAAGGATGTAAATACACCAAGGGCAATTCAGAGAGGGTTTTACCAAACTAATCCCTGGAATAGGTGGGTTGTCACCTGAGGAAAGGTTGGACTGACTAAATTTGCATTGGCTGGAGCTTAGAAAAGTAAGAGATTGCTTGATTTGAAATGTATAAAATTCTGAAGTGCCTTCACAGGGCAGGCGTGGAAAGAATATTTCCTCTTATGGGATGGTCTCAAACTGGGGCGGGGAGGGGGTCATTGTTTAAACATTTGGGATTAGCCATTTATTATAGGTTAGTCTAATTAAACAAAAGTGCTCTGAGGATCTGGAGTCTCAGAAACTCCATTGCCAAAAGGTGGTAGATGCAGTGGCGATGAATAGTTTTAATAGATTCCTCTTAAGCAAGGGACGATGAAAGGTTATCAGGGTCACTGGAAATACTGAGGTTACAATCAGATCAGCCATGATCCTGTTGGGAGGTGGAACAGGTTCAAGGGACTGAATGGTCTATTCCTCCTCCAACTTGATTGTAATTTGCTTGTTTGAGTAGTAAGGACTGGGACTACAGCAGGAGTGTAGTAATGATCCCACTACAAACCTGAAAAGCAAAAAAAGGTTGCATGGTTTTGACCTTTCACTTTGACACCATTTGGCAAAATATGGTGCATAGTCCAGAAGGTTAGAGCTTCTGCGGTAAAATGCTGAGTGACAATAGAGCCAAGAATAGAGTGGTGCTGGAAAAGTGAGACACAGTCTTCTCTTGAACCAATATTCAGAAAGATACAAGAAAGTCCACTTGTTCTCTCAACCCTCAACTTGAATAAAAGATGTTCTGCAAAGAGCTCCCTTTACTTGCCTTCACTGTGATCCTTCCCTGAAGGGAACCACCTCTTCTAATTTTCCTCACAGCCCTGTGGAGTGCCTTAGGATGTTTTACAGGTTTAAAGGCACACATACAGATAAATTAAAATCCATTTTACAAAGTCTTGAGCATGAAACCTCCACTGTCACTCAGGTGCAGTATTAACTGCTGCACTACCTTTTTGATGAAGTGTTCAATCTAGACATCACCTTCCCTCTTGGGGGACATAGATGATGTATTAACATAATTCTAATGTAAAGAAGGACAAGAAATTACTCCAGGTGTCCTAACCCATATATATCCTTCATTCAAGATGACAAAAACAGGGGATTATCACATTGAGAATATTCCCTCTGTGCTAATTGGATGCCGCTGTACCTACACTGTGACAGTAACTACATTTCAAAAGGATTTCATTAGTCATTTGCGCTTTATTGGGAGATGGGGTAGTGAAAGGTGCTATATAAATGCAAGTCTTTATTTGTTCTCCAATAGCGCCATCTTTTGGCCATTTTGGTTGTTGAGCTTTCAGCTGTCTCTCTTCCTCCCACCTTCTGTTTATCCAATGGAGTGAAGCCACATCAGCCCCTGATGTGGGCCAGTAAAGCATGTAAAAATCAGAAAGAGACATACGAGAGGCTCAGAACTTTATTTTGAAATGCACCACTCTCAGTGTCACACAGATTTGAATAATATGAGTGCCTTTGGCAAGCTAAATATTAAATCAGTTTTTGAAGCCAGTCTGTGAGGTGTTACTGCAAAACTGTGATTCACCCAGTGAAAAATCGCAACGGGACCTCGAGGCTAGGCTTGATTCTCACTTGAAATGAAGAATGACACACTGCCTTTTTCTGTGGGTTCTCTGGAGTTAAAATGGCAGTTCATGGTAATGAGTTTGTTTCTGCTCAAGTGTCCTGATCTCTCTGGACAGATTGGGATAAAACTGGTGACAGATTTTCAATTCACTTGTAAACTTGCTTCCTATTGCTTAACCAGCCCAATTCATACATACTTGCATTGAAAAGGCTTCCATGCATCAACTGGAATACCTCAGCTTTTTAGGAAGAAATGGTGGTTGGGGTGGGGGAGTGGATGACTGAATTAATCTATTTTGTTTCTAAAGAAGAGAGTTGGACAAAAGATCAAGAACCTCTGTTATAGGAAGATGCAATTGTACATTTCTCACAAATACTTAAATTCTAAATTCCTAATTTCCCTCATTGCCAAATTAGAGTCAATTTAGGTTTGAAGGCTGAATACTTTTAAAAATTTCCCTAATTTCCTACTTGATTATGAAGCAGCAACATTGCGATTTTACTTCGAAGAATTGTTAACCGAATATTACTCGCTGAAGCAGCTTCTCAATCTTTTTTGCCTTTTATTTTATAAGGTTTTTTTTCTGGCCAACTGGGTGACAGAGTTGCCAAATTTAGACTCCAAGGCAAAGACTGGCTAGAATTGGCAGTAAGTGAAATGACTTGAGATTTTATGCTTAAAGGTGGTAATGCAGTTGATGGTTAAACTTCCAGGAATTGATGAAAGATCAGTGGTCCCTCAGTCCATCAACAAATGGAGGAAAAGATGGTACTGGAGAAGAAATTTGGAAATATGAACCTCCTTCCCATGATTTACGATGGTAAAAGGCAAGGTACACTCTGGAAGTTAACCGTGAGGTATAGACTGAAGGAAAAAAAAACAACACTGAGTATTGGGGTGAAAAGTCTTAAAGCAAACATTCATAGAACTTAGAATCATAGAATCCTACAGTGAGGAAAGAAGCCAATCAGTCCATTGACTCTGCACCAACTCTGTAAACAGCATCATACCCAGACTCCCATAAACCACATTTACAATGGTTAACCCACCTAGCCTACACATTCCTGGACACCATGGACACTTCACCATTCTGTTTTGCGGTGTATTTAAAGGCATAACATCTAAGGGCTGGGAAATGGGATTACTGCAGATTGGTCAGCGTAGAGTCGATGGGCTGAAAGACCTCTTCTCTCATGTCTAACAAGGTGTCTGGAGCTCAAATGCACATTATATTGCAGCTTAAGTATCATCACAAAGCAACGTCTACATCACAGTCACATAACATTTGCAGAGCCTGACTTGTCTCGAACATGGAGTAGTGTGAGTTCCCCGAAGAATGCAGGATCATATCCATGTGGTTTTGGTGGAGTTTGGCATTCAACCTTGTTTTTAAAATGCCCTGGGAATCTAGAGAGACTTTTCAACTAAGATAATCATGGGTCTGGGCCACAGCCCAATAAATACTGAGAAGTCAGAGCTGATCATTTACGGGCATGTAGCAGCAGATGTCTGAGTTTAAAACCACTATCTGCTGCACCCTGGTGACTCAGTAGACCTGGCAAAGACCCTTTCAGGTCTACCTGAAGGTGCCTTTGATGTTGAGAAAGTGTGAGCTTTCATTGTTACCTTGTCAGAAAGGTTTGATCAAAGCCAGAATAATTCACCTTCTACCCTGGTATTGCCAGGTTGGAACCCAACTTCCAGTCTCTTGTTGCCCAGTGTCAGTATATACCACCTCGACCAGTCCTGCCTGTTGCTGATGCAACATTTACATCACAAGGGAAAGATTTACTTTTGCAATGGTGATCTTTAAACACCTAATCGGTTCAGAAAGGGAGAAATAACACCACAACAAAGAAACCTCTGCTCAAAAACTTGTCATGGGAATTTCTGCATGACAGAAAGATGCCTGTGTGAAGGTAAATGAGAAACAAACTGCTGAGAGGGAAGGCGAGGCAGGCAGGCTTACCCTTCCCATAACCTGAATTCTTTTCCTTCTATTTGTGAAATTGAACTCTTTATACTGCTGAGAATGTACAGTGGGAGGTGTCCTGAAACCTGGTAGAGTTAAGGATAAATGCAGTGCTGCAGAGGGCAAAGCAAATGCTTGAGCAAGGTTGTGTGTTGGTGCTGAACTGAGTCTCCCTCAGAACCACCTCCTCCTAATCTGCATCCTTTGGGATTTGAAAGCAAAATGGATTTTGCTGCTTAAATGAGGTCAATGGAATTTGCAATCAAGCAAATGCAGGGACTTTTTGAACTGGAGTTCTGATTGTGGGATGGGACTGTATGAATTGGATATTATTTGACAGATCATTTATCCTGTAATTAAAAACTGTATAAAGCTGTTGCTATTTACAAGGGTCTTGTAAATCAATGGCTAGTAGATGCTTTGAATTTAGTCTTTACCAAAGTTACAAACTGGAGCAAATTATGTATCAATTGTTTTTGTATCAATTGTTTTTAATTCCTTGGATGTAGGCATCACTGAGTGACTAGACCAGTACTTGTTGTTCAGCAGTAATTGGAGAAGGTGGTGGTGAGCTGACTACTTAAACCATTGCAGTCCATCTAGTGCAGCTCCGCCCAAAGTGCCATTCAGATGGGATTTTATGATGTTGACTCAGTGACAGTGAAGAAACCACAATATATTTCCAAGGATGATGAGTGGCTTGGAATTTGACATTGACAGCGTTCCCATGTAGCTGCTGCCCTTGTCCTTCCAAATGGTAGTACTCAAGAGTTTGGCAAGTTATGTATAAGGAGCCTTGGTAAATTTCTACGCAGTATCTTGTGGACAGCGTGCACCACTGCTGTTGTCCTTTAGTGGTGAGGGTGGGATATGTGTTGGTTGGGATGGCAATCAGGAGAGTTGCTTTGTCCTGGATGGTGTCAGCTCCTTGAATGTGGTTGGAGCTGTGGGCAAGTGGGAGTATTCTATCACAGTCCTGACTGGTAGATGGCAGACAGTTCCTGAAAATCTCATTGCGAATTCCCAGCTTATGACCATACAATTGGTCCCGTTCAGTTTCCGATCAATGGCGACTGCTGGGATGTTGATAGTGAAGGATTTAGCAATGGCAATTCTATTGAATGCCAAGGGGAGATGGCAAAGCTTTTTTTCTCTTTAGTTGGGGATTGTGTGGCTTGAATGTCACTTGTTATTCCAGGCCTGTATATTTTTCTAATCAACCTGTTCAGAGATATTATTACACATTTCTGGAGCAGGCGGGACTAAAACCTAGGCCTCTTGGCTCACAGGTAGGGTCTAAATAAAAACCGAAAGAATTGCGGACCCTGCAAATCTGAAACAAAAATAGAAATTGCTGGAAAAGCCCGTCAGATCTGGCAGCATCTGTGAAGAGAAATCATTTAACATTTCAGGTATGGTGACATGCCCTCAGAGCTCCGAGGTAGGGATATTGTTCAGTTTGTCTACATGTAGACCCTGGATGCTGAACATTTGTGTAGTCACCAGTAAACATCCCTCTTCTTACCTTATGATAGGAAGAAGATCATTGTTGCAGCTGAAGATGTTTAGGCTTAGGACATTAGCCTTCTACTTAAGAGCTCTTGTGGCACAGTGGTAATGTCCTTCTCTCTGAGCCAAATGGCCTGGGTTCAAGTCCCACCTATTCCTGAGGTCTGTAATCACATCCCTGAACAGGTTGAGTAGAAAATATCTAACCTACTCTGGAGTCAATAGTACCACGTATCTGCTGACAAGATCTAACATTCCAGTTAAGAGCTTTTGTGGCTCAATGATAGTGTCCCTAGAAATTATAATATATTAATTGACAGACAATCTTTTTAACAATCAAATAAATGATGTTGACTGTCAATTGAAATCTTTGCCCAAATACCAAAGACTTAAATGTGTGTATGGGGATCTTGTAGCACAGTCTGTACCTCTGGGACAGGAGGCTTGGGTACAATTCCCACCTGCTCCAGAGTTGTCTCATAATATAACCAAGCAGGTTGTTTAAAAATAATTGAAAAATGCTCTAAGGGCGGCTGTAGCATTGTGGTAGCATTTCTCCCTCTGGGCGAAGCAATCTGCTTCAATTCCCATCTGCCCCAGAGAGGATTAATTTATAAACTTAAAGAACACCACCTCACTCTTGTGTATTCTTGCCAGAGACTTGAAAACACTTACTTTAAATTTTAAAATAATTTTCCTAATTCTCTTTTGTCTCCTTTTTCTATCCAATCGATCTTTCACTCTTTTTTTATTTCTCTTTCTGATTTGATACTCAATTCACTTGCTCTAATTCATCCTTTTTGACATTCCTTCCTCTTCTCTATTTCACAACATATTAATCTCATTAGTTAAAGAGTTACATTTTTGGTCATGTTGTTCTAAATGCTCTTGTTACACCTGTGTTAGGCTTATACTTCCACAAGCTTTGCAAGAGGTGAATTTAATAACTTTAATCTGCAGGAACAAATCTAATTAACATGGTATTTTCTATCCAAATCAGGGCCATCATTTCTCAATTTAATGTTTCACAATTATAGTCAAGTTGCTGCCAGTATTGGTAGGGTATAGTAAATGGTTTGTGTTGCAACTAACACATATTGCAGTGTTTGAAACCAACATACTTCAGTGGCAGGCTCCTACTATTTAATCGATGGACTGATGCTCTCTGCTGGTTATATCTGGCATTGATTATGCATTACCATAATCCAAGAGCAATGTGAAATGATCCCTTCTCTGAAAGCACTGCAAGTTCATCCAAGTTTCAATTCCAAATGATTCAATAAAGTGTTGACATGAGTGAATACTTTATGCATTGGTCTATTTATATCCACAGTCTGATTTCAGTTGAATGCTGGGATTAAATTAGCTTTTGTTTTAAAACAAATTCAATCTTACATCTAAAATTATGAAGGGAATGGATAAGATTGACATAGAGAGAATGTTTCCACGAGCCGGTGAAACTAGGACAAGAGGGTATAGCCTCAAAATTAGGGTGAGCAGATTTAGGACTGAATTGAGAAAGAATGTCTTCATACAGAGGGTTGTATATCTATGGCATTCCCTGTCCAGGGAAGTAGTTGAAGATTCTTCAGTAAATGTTTTTAAAGCTAAGATCGGCAATTTTTTGAACAGTAAAGGAATTAAGGGTAACGGTGAGAGGGTGAGTCAGTGGGGCTGAGGCCACGAAAAGGTCAGCCGTGGTCTTATTGAATGGTGGAGCAGCCTCGAAGGGCCGGACGGCCTACTCTTGCTACTAGTTATAGAGTCATAGAGATGTACAGCATGGAAACAGACCCTTCGGTCCAACCCGTCCACACCGACCAGATATCCCAACCCAATCTAGTCCCACCTACCAGCACCCGGCCCATATCTTTCCAAACCCTACCTATTCATATACCCATCCAGATGCCTTTTAAATGTAATTGTACCAGCCTCCACCACTTCCTCCGGTAGCTCATTCCACGCACGCACTACCCTCTGCATGAAAAGGTTGCCCCTTAGGTCCCTTTTATATCTTGCCCCCCTCACCCCAAAACTATGCCCTCTAGACTCCCCCACTCCAGGGAAAAGACCTTGAATATTTACCTTATCCATGCCCCTCATGATTTTATAAAGCTCTATAAGATCACCCTTCAGCCTTCGATGCTCCAGGGAAAACAGCCTCAGCCTATTCAATAGACAATAGATGCAGGAGTAGGCCCTTCGAGCCAGCACCACCATTCATTATAATCATGGCTGATCATCCACAATCAGTATCCTGTTCCTGCCTTATCCCCATAACGCTTGATTCCACTATCTTTAAGAGCTGTATCCATCTCTTCCTTGAAAGTATCCAGAGACTTGGCATCCACTGCCTTTTGGACCTCTCCCTATAGCTCAAATCCTCCAACCCTGGCAACAACCTTGTAAATCTTTTCTGAACCCTTTCAAGTTTCATGACATCCTTCTGATAGGAAGGAGACCAGAATTGCAAGCAATATTCCAAAAACGGCCTTATGAACGTACTGTACAGTTGCAACACGACCTCCCAAATCCTATACCCAATACTCTGACCAATAAAGGAAAGCATACCAAATGCCTTCTTCACTATCCTATCTACCTGCGACTCCACTTTCAAGGAGGTATGAACCTGTATTCCAAGGTCTCTATGTTCAGCAGCACTCCCTAGAACCTTACCAATATGTGTATAAGTCCTGCTCTGATTTGCTTTTCCAAAATGCAGCACCTCACATTTATCTAAATTAAACTCCATCTGCCACTCTTCGGCCTAGTGGCTCATCTGATCAAGATCCCATTGTAATCTGAGGTAACCTTCTTCGCTGTCCATTACACCTCCAATTTTGGTGTCATCTGCAAACTTACTAACTATACCTCTTATGCTCACACCCAACTCATTTATATAAATGATAAAAAGTAGTGAACCCAACCTATCCATGTAGCACTCCACTGGTTGCAGGCCTCCAGTCTGAAAAGCAACCCTCCACCGCCACCCTCTGTCTTCTACCTTTGAGCCAGTTCTGTATCCAAATGGCTAGTTCTCCCTGTATTCCATGAGATCTAACCTTGCTAACCAGTCTCCCATGGGGAACCTTGTTGAATGCCTTACTGAAGTCCATATAGATTGATCTGCCCTCATCAATCCTCTTCGTTCCTTCTTCAAAAAACTCAATCATGTTCGTGAGACATGATTTCCTACTTACAAAGCCAAGCTGACTATCCCTAAGCAGTCCTTGTCTTTCCAAATATGTGTAAATCCTGTCCTACTGGATTCCCTCCAACAACTCACTGGTCTATAGTTCCCTGGCTTGTCCTTACCACTTTTCTTAAACAGTGACACCACATTAGCCACCCTCCAGTCTTCCGGCAACTCACCTGTGACTATCGATGATACAAGTATCTCAGCAAGGGACCCAGCAATCACTTCCCTAGCTTTCCACAGTGTTCTAGGGTACACCTGTTCAGGTCCTGGGGATTTATCCACCTTTATGCATTTCAAGACATCCAGCATGTCCTCTTCTGTAATATAGACATTTTTCAAGATGTCACCATCTATTTCCCTACATTCTATATCTTCCATGTCCTTCTCCATAGTAAACACTGACGCAAAATACGAGTTCTTAAGCTCAATCGATACCAAATCCCATTCACCACTTTAATCATTCTCTTCCACACAGTGTTGTATGGTTTACAACATCGACTGCAGGAACTCACCAAAGCTTATTTAATAGCACTTTCTAAACCCCCAAACAATACAACAAGGGGAGCATATGGATGGAAACACCATGACAGTCATACAGCACAGAAACAGACCCTTCTATCCTATTCATCCATGCCAACAAGGTTTCCTCAACTGAACTGCTCTCATTTGCTTGGGTTTGGCCCATATCCGTCAAAACCTTTCCTATCCATGTACCTGTCCAACTGTCTTTTAAATGTTGTAATTGTATCCACTTCTACCACTTCCTGTGGCAGCTCATTCGCTATATACACCACCCTGTGTGAAAAGGTTCCCCTCAGGGCTCTCTTAAATCTTTCCCCTTTCACCTTAAACCCATGCTCTCTAGTTTTGGACTTGGGGAAAAGACCTTGGCTATCCACCTTATCTATGCCCCGAATGATTTTATAAACCTCTGAGGTCAGCCATCAGCTTGGCAAGATCCAGTGAAAAAAAAGTTCCAGCAGTTCCAGCCTCTCCTTATAACTCAAACCTTCCAGTCTCAGTCCCATCTTTCTAAATCTTTTTTAGCACTCTTTCCAGTTAATAACATCCTCCCTACTGCACCCAGAATTGTATGCACTACTTCAAATGTGGCCTCACCAATGTCTTGTACAACTGTGACATGATGTCCCAATTTCTGTACTAAGTGCAGTGACTGATGAAGGCAAGCATGCCAAAAACTTTCTTCATCACTCTCTCTCCCCTCTCTACCTCTGACGCCACTTTCAATGAACTATGTACCTGCACCCTTCAGTTCCTCTGTTTGACAACACTCCTCAGGTCTCTACTATTACAAGCTACAGAAAAAAGAGCAATACTGCATAGGAACAGGCCCTTTGGGCCTCCAAGCCTGCATCAACATATTTTGCTGTTCCATTTTAAAACTGTCCTCACTTACAGGATCCCTATCCCTCTATTCCCTTCCTATTCATGTTTTCATCCAGGTGCTTCTTGAATGCTGCTGTTGTGTTTGCTTCCACCACCTCCTCTGGCACTGCGTTCCAGGCACTCACCACCCTTTGTGTGACGAACTTGCTTTGCACGTCTCTTTTAAACTTCCCCCGTCGCACCTTGAAACTGTGTGCCCTAGTAATTGACCCTCCACCCTGGGAAAAAACTTCATACTATCATCGCCATTTACAATCTTATAAACTTCCATCAGGTCACCCTCAACCTCCTGTGAAAACACAATCAGTGTGTCCAACCTTCCTTCACAGCTAAAGTCCCCATATGCAGCAACATCCTGTAAAGACAAAAAGAACTAGAGATACCGTGAGTCAGAAACAAAAACAGAAGTTGCTAGAAAGGCTCAGTGGGTCTGGTGGGATCTGTGAAGAGAAATCAGAGTTAACGTTTCCGATCTGATCACCCTTCCTCAGAACTGAGGGTCACCACACCCTGAAATGTTAATGTCAGACTCTGAAATGTTAGCGAGAGACGCTAAGACAAGCCAGGAAATGGGAATCCTGTGCCAACCGCCTAAGCGCCACATACGAACTCTGGTTCCTGCATGAATGCCGAAAGAATCGAATCCTTCCACCATGTGTCAGATACAGACCACCAGTCAACAATCCACAAGCCAGGGACACAGCCAGGCAGAACGGATTCAGGATGATCCAGGTAATGATTACAGACGCTCACAACAAACTTCACAAATACAGACAAGAAATTGTGCGCCAAAAATCGTTAATTTCAAAAACCACCAATCAGGAATGGACCCGGACCATAGAACAGGCCGTCACCATAGGACAGAACAGGACCACACACTGCAAAAAAACGGCACTAAAAGAAAAAAATGGCCAAACTAACACACAAAGAAGAGGACACCACAACACCCACCTGGATTAGAAACCTCTCCCACAGACAGCTCACAGACATGGAAAGAACAATACTGGCCAAGGGACTCAACTACAACCACAGGGACGCCAAGACAGCAGACTTCCTAGCAGCACTAGAATGCACACTCAGGAACAATGGACTGACAGAAGAGACACAACAAACAGTGAGACAAAGTATCGTACCTCTGATAACAAGAAAAAGACAAACACATAACCTCAACACCAAGGAGAGGGAAGCACTAAAATCACTAAGAAATGATAAGAACATAATCATACTACCAGCAGACAAAGGCAGAATGACGGTCATCCTGGACAAAGCAGAGTACATCCAAAAAGCACAACAACTACTTGCAGATACCAACACCTACCAAAAGAGGGAGTTTGACCCCACCCCACAGCTCACCAATAGGATAAACAACACACTGAGGAATCTACAAAAAAACGGACCGATAACCAGGTTTGACCTACAAAGAATGAAACCTGAAAGCAACAACACCCCCAGATTCTATGGACTACCCAAAGTGCACAAACCAGACATCCCACTCAGACCCATAGTATCACTACCAGGGACACCATCACATAAACTGGCCAAAGAACTACAGCAGAAACTGAAACACCTGATCAGCGGATCCAGACACTCTATACCATCAACACAGGAATTCTTGGACATCATCAGAAATATACACATAGACAAGGAAGAAACTATGGTCTCATTCGATGTAACGGCACTGTTCACCTCGATCGACAAAACCCTAGCCAGAGAAACAATAGCCAACCTGCTGGACAGACATAACAGAAAACAGGACGTTGAACCTATCAACAAAGACGGCATACTTAAACTACTGGACCTGTGCCTCACAACACACTTCACATTCAACAACCAGATATACGAACAAATCAACGGAACTCTCATGGGCTCACCCATCTCTGGACTCATAGCAGAAGCAGTAATGCAAAAGTTAGAACAAACAGTCTTACCGCAAATTCAACCCAAACTCTGGGTCAGATATGTTGATGACACCTTTGTAATAATTAAAAACACAGAAATAGAGAACACACACCAGATCATCAATGCCACACTCACAGGAATCCGATTCACTAGAGAAGAAGAAAAGGACAACCAACTCCCATTCCTAGACGTGATGGTACAGAGAACACCGAACGGAGAATTCATCACAAAGGTTTACAGGAAAGCCACACACAGAGACCAAGTCCTAAACTATGAAAGCAACCACCCCAACACACAAACGAAGTTGCATCAAGACACTATTCAAAGGGCCACAACACACTGCAGCACACCAGAACTGCAAAAAGAGGAAGAGGAACACCTATACAAGGTATTCGCCAAAAACGGATACCCTCACAATTTCATCAACAGATGCCTAAGGGAGAGACAACGGAACAAGGACATGCTGCAATTCAAAGGACTAGCCACACTACCATACATCAAGAGCATTTCAGAACTGACAGCCAGACTACTGCGACCACTAGGACTAATCACAGCACACAAACCAACAGCCACTCTCAGACAACAACTCACCAGAACGAAGGACCCGATACCCAACATGAGCAAAACCAATGTAGTGTACAAAATCCCATGCAAGGACTGCACAAAACACTACATAGGACAAACAGGAAGACAGCTAACGATCCGTATCCATGAACACCAACTAGCCACGAAACGACACGACCAGCTATCCTTAGTAGCCACACACGCAGAAGACAAGCAACATGAATTCGACTGAGACAACACTACCATTATAGGGCAAGACAAACAGAGAACAGCTAGGGAATTCCTAGAGGCATGGAACTCATCCACAGATTCAATCAATAAGCACATCGACCTGGACCCAATATTCCGGCCACTACAGCGGACAGCTGGAACTGACAACTGGAAGCGGCAGAGACAGGCCACTATAAATGCCGGTGGAAACATCACAGAAGCGCTTCACAGGAGGCTCCCAAGCACTGAAGCTGTCACCTAGACAGGGGACGAAACGTTTGCAAGACAAATTCCCAGCTCGACGAACAGAACCACAACATCTGATTTCTCTTCACAGATGCTGCCAGACTTGCTGAGCTTTTCCAGAAACTTCTGCCTTTATTTAACATCCTGCTAAATCTTTTTTGTACCCTCTCCAAATCATCTGCATCTTTCTACTAGTGTGGTGACCAGAACTGTCCACAATATTCCAAGTGTGGCCTAACTAATGTTCTATAAAGCTGTGGCATAACATGCCAAACTTATACTCAATGCCCCTTCCAATGAATGCAAGCATGCCATACGCCCTTTTTAACTTCCTTATCTATCTGTGCAGCCACCTTCAGTGATTTGTATAGGTCCTGGCCTGGTTTGTCTTACCAAAATGCAACACCTTACATTTATCTAAATTAAACTCCTTGACCCTGTTGAATCTTAGATAACCTTCTTCATTGTCCCCATACCACAAATTTTGGTGTCATCTGCAAACGTATTAACAATGTCTCCTATATTCTCATCCAAATCATTTTAAAAAATGGTGAATAACATTGGACCCAGCACTGATCCTGGTGGCACGCCACTGGTCACAGGCCTCCAGTCTGAAAACAACCATCTACCACCACTCTCTGTCTCCTACCGTCAAGTCAATTCTGTACCGAATTGGCTGGCTCTCCCTGGATCCCGTGTGGTCTAACCTTACTAACCAGTCGACCTTGTCGAAGTTCTTGCTAAAGTCCATGCAGACAACATCTACCATGCTACATTTGTCAATCTTCATGGTCACATCTTTGTAAGTTCCCCTTCAGACACTCTTGTGATGTGGAAATGTTCCTTTATCAATGCTGTTGCAAAATTATGGAAAGTCTGTGGAAGTACTTTTCGATTGTCTAATTCAAGAAGATGGCTCATCATCTTCTCCAGAGCAATTTAGGGCTGATACAGGATTGATAATTAGTTTGGAATTTGTCCCCTTTTTCTATAGCCCTGTTCTAACAGTATAAGATCTGCTCACACATTAGTGTGAGCTCAGGCGTCAGTTTCCTGAACATCCCTGGTCTAGATGCTGGATATAACCATTGTCTTTCAGAACCCAATGTATAACATGAGGTCACAGAATCATTATGCCACAGGATAAGGCCATTCAGTCCATCGTGCCTACACTGCCTCTTCAAACGAATATCTTTACCTCATGCCAGACTCTGGCTTTTTATTCCCATGTTTATTTGGAGCGGCACGGTGGCTCATTGGTTAGCTCACTGTTTCCTCACAGTGCCAGGGACCTGGGTTCAATTCTAGCCTCGGGCAACTGTCTGTGTGGGGGGGGGGGGTTTGTGCATTCTCCCCATGTCTGTGTGGGTTTCCTCCCACAGTGCAAAGATGTGCAGGTGAGGTGGATTGGCCATGGGAAATTGCCCATCGTGTTCAGGGATGTGTAGGCTAGCTGCATTAGTCTGGGGTAAATGTAGAGTAGTAGGGGAATGGGTCAGGGTGGGTTACTTTTCAGAGGGTAAGTGTGGACTTGTTGGGCTGAAGGGTCTGTTCTATACTGTAGGGATTCTATGATATGCCCTCACATACTCTTTCTATCCAGAAAATCATCTGATGCTCCCTTGAATACCACAAATGAACCTGTCTCCTGCACATTTCCATGCATGATCTATGTGCTGAGCTTTTTCTCTGAACATCGTTGCTTCCTTTGTGCATCACTTTAAATCTCTGAAGATGGTCAACGGTCTTTACTTCACAGGAACCAGGGCCTGTTCAACGAGGGTGGACATTGTCGCCTGAACAGAGGTCCTCACGATGCCTACACAGGTCTCTGGTGCTTCCTTTTCTGTGATCATGTTCATTGTGGCTGATGACACCCTGCGTTCAGGGGACTGCAGTTTCTCATTTCCTAAAAGTCTTACTTTTGACAAATCATTCTCACCAGCTTTGTCATCCAAACTGTGACTAGTTACCTGAGGCAATTGAGAAGTTTCATTAGATTGGATCCTGGGATGAGTGGGTGCCCTACGAGATGCTGAGTTTATTGGGCCTATATTGTCTAGAGTTTTAACAAAAAAAAGAGTGTGAGTGGTAATCTCCTTGAAGGTTTAGAAGGAGATTGACTGAATGGACATGGAGAGATTGTTTCACCCTCTAGGAAACAATAGAGCATGGGGCACAGTCTCCAAATAAAAGTCTAACCACTTCGGACTGAAACAAGGAGAACATATGAATAAATGTGAGTTAGGAGTAGGCCATTCAGCCCCTCAGGCCTGCTCCACTATTCAATAAGAATGGCAGCATGGTGGCTCAGTGGTTAGCACCCCTGCTCAAAACATCAGGGACCCAGATTCAATTCTAACCTCAGGCAACTGTCTGTGCGGAGTTTGCACATTCTCCCCATGTCTGCATGTGTTTCCTCTGGGTGCTCTGGTTTCCTCCCACAGTCCAAAGATGTGCAGACTGGGTGAATTGGCCATGTTAAATTGCCCACAGTGTTAGGTGCATTAGTCAGTGGGAAATGGGTCTGGGTGGGTTACTCTTTGGAGGGTCGGTGTGGACTGGTTGGGCCGAAGGGCCTGTTTCCGCACTGCAGGGAATCTAATCTAATCTAATCTAATCATGGCTGTAACTACAAATCTGCGTTTCTGCCTACTCCTGATAACCTTTCACCCCAACATAACAAGAATCTATCCACTGCCTTAAAAATATTCAAGGACTCTGCTTGCCCTAGCTTTCCGGGAAGAGAGTTCCAAACACTCACCACACTCCAAGAGGTAAAAATTTGCCTCCTGTCTATTTTAAAATCAGCACCTCCTGGTTTTTAAACCCAATCCTTTTTCTAGATGCTCCATGCGAGGAAACATCCTCATGACGTTTACCCTAGTAAGACCTCTCCCAATCCTTCAGTCAATTCACAAAAGTAGCCTATGCACCTCTAAGACAAGGCCCCCCCCCCTTTCCTTTTGATGTTCTGAACTTCCTCCAATGCACTTACAACCTTCCTTCAACAACCCAACCAATAGTGTTCAAGAATGTGCTTTGATGAAATTCCTTCAGTCAGCAGCTTGTGACTTTTTTTGAAATTTTATATCCCAGCTAGATCTGATACTGTACCATTGAGTATATTCAAGACTGAGCTCAATATTTGTTTTGTTAATTGATACGGGGAAACAGGCAAGGAAGTTAATGGAGGTGGAAGACCATGAACAACCATACTGAGTGGCTGAGCATGTGCGAGGGGGTGAAGACTCTACACCAGCTCCAGATTCTCATCATCTTGTGATTTTTAGTGACACTCCCACCCAACCTCCCCCCCCAACAAAGGTATTCTCATGTGAAAAGCAAGAAACATTTTAAAACTGCAAGGGTAAAGTGAATCTCTTTTTTTATACATATATAAAAATGGACACAAGCCAACTTTTAAACATGGCTCCCAAAAGTCACCTGACATCTCCTGTGTATTCACCTGTGATTGGGAGCAGAGTGCCTTTACCTGAAGAAGAATCACATGGAGCATTCTAACTCCTTGCAAATTTCATAATGTTGGACAAGAACTCATTGACAATGACTTCTCTGGAGATGTGAAAAGCCTTGCTAACTCAACAAACCTAAGAGAAAGGAATCATTCAAGCCAATGGCTGAGGCAGTAAAAGTGTTAATTCTGTTGTCCTTTTGTCAAGGTATCGGAATATGGTCCAGACTTGGGTCATAACTAATATAGAAGCATCATTTGACAGTTTGGAATAACAGGCATATTTGGATTTTGAACTGTATCAAACATCTGGCTGAGATGAATTCCTGATGACAGGCTTTTGCCTGAAACGTCGATTTTCCTGCTCCTCGGATGCTGCCTGCCCTGCTGTGTTTTTCTAGCACCACACGGATCTAGAATCTGGCTGAGAGCAGCCATTCCAAGAAGAAACATCTGATCACCATGAAAGATAAACTTGAAGCAAAAACCATTTGCAGCAGGAAGGCCATTTGTGAAATGGAAAGACAGCTCAAGGAATAAAATAACGTTAAGAACTGCACATGATGGAAATTGCTGGAAAAACTTTGCAAGTCTAGCAGCATCTGCGGAGAGAAAGCAGAGTTAATGCTTTGAGTTCAGTGACCTTTCTTCAAAACTGTTCTGAATAAAACAATAGAACAATTGAGCATGAAGACTGGGTCCAGAAAAAGAAAATGTGCTAAATATATTTGACATTCTGTAGATCAATTTTGAGTTGGTAATCCAAAATGACTTTAATTAAAGAGAAATGGTCCAAAAATGGACAGGAACCCAGCATATCAAAGCCAATCCACCATCTTGTAGAGTATTCAAATATGGAGGGGAATGGGAATGTGGACAATGATGGCACTGAAAGGAAAGAACACTGAGAATATGCATTTCGCGTTTAACAATTGTGAGATTAGGTTATATAGGCTTTCTGCTAAATATTCTGGAGAACTTCTTTTTCTTTCAAATTATAAACATTCTCAATTCTGAGCAGAAAGAGATCCCCATGTCCTTGGAAGCTGAGATAGTGCAGTGAATCAGAATTTGCTGTATCACTCTCTGAGACAGTCACATTAACCTATGTTTCAATTCCTCTGCCTTCAATCATTGAGACATTCCCAACAGAGGCCAGGAAAAGGCATGCCAATTTGTTGTCCATTTGTTGTTTTTTATTTGGAAAAGTATGTCAGTAAGTTCCTGTGGTGGCTCAGTGATTAGCACTGCTGCCTCACAGTGCCAGGCACCCAGGTTTGATTCCATCCTTGGGCGACTGTCTTGTGTGGAGTCTGCCCATTATCCCCGCATCTGTGTGGGTTTCCTCGAGCTGCTCCCGTTGCCTCCCACAGTCCAAAGATGTGTAGGTTAGGTGACCTGGCTGTGCTAAATTGTCTGTTGTGCCCAGGGATGTGTAGGCTAGGTGGATTGGCCATGGGAAATGCAGGGTTACAGGGATAGGATAGGGAGGGTGGGTCTGGATAGGATGCTCTTCATAGAGTCAGTGTGGATTCAATGGGCCAAATGGCCTGCTTTTATGTTGTAGGGATTTTATGATTCCATCATCCTTTATGGGTAAGTGACATAGTGGATCTCGTCTAATTAAGGCCCAAACTAAGGCAGCAGGCAGGTAACTTCGGGATCTCTGTCTTGCTGATTTGTACATCAGTTTTGCAAAATGGGTGTCTCTGTGGGAAATATTCTTGACTTCCATTTCTCCACATTGTATGCGTGAGATCAGGAAAAACTTGCATGTTTCTGTTCCACTCCACAACTCATTGCATCACCCAGTGAGATATCTTAATGGCCAGGCAAAACGTAAAGTGGAAAGAATTGTAAATCTGTGGCAATTCAGATCTTCCTAGTGAAAACTCAGATCAGAGTTGTGTGCTTGGTATGTCAAAAATATAAATAGAATCTCTATAATGTGGAACCAGACCCTTCGGCTCAGCAAGTCCATCCCAGCCCTCCAAAGAGTAACTCATTCAGACCCATTTCCCCTATGCTATTACTCTACATTTACCCTCGATGAATGCACCTAACCCACACATCCCTGAACAGTATGAACAATTTAGCATGACCAATTCACCTAACCTGTACATCTTTGGATTGTGGGAAGAAACCAGAGCACCCAGAGGAAGCCCACCCAGACACAGGGAGAATGTGTAAGCTCCAGACAGACAGTCACCCAAGGCTGGGACTGAAGCCTGGTACTGTGAGGCAACAGTGTTAACCACTATGCTGCCTACTGATCAACTTGTATCCTGAAGATTGCATTCCATTTTAAAAAGATCAGGTCCACGTTTCATCGTCATATTATTTCACAACAGGATGACTGTAGTCAGATACTGTACCAATTATTACTCTGGGGATTTGTTAAAGAATCATTTAGTGAGGTCAGCATTTATTGCCCATTTGTGATTGTGGTTGAGAAGGTGGCAAACTGCCTTCTTGAAACATTGCAGCCCATGTCGTGAAGGGACATGAACAGTGCTATTTTGGAGTAGAATGATGTAATTGAGAGGCTCACTCAGCCATTCCAGAAGACAGTTAATAATCAACTACACTACAGAATGTCTATGTGCAAGTTAGACTAGGTAAGGAGAACTGATTTCCTCCCCTCAAGGATTTATTTTATGCAAATAAAATTAAAAACTGCAGTTGCTAGAGATCTGAAGAAAACATTGTGCCATCGTCAGAACAGATTGTGATGGAGATAGAGAAACTGGAAGAATGGAATGGAGTCCTTTTTTTCAAACTTAAGCAAACAATAACAATTTATTATTAATATAGCTGTAATGTAAATTTAGCACAACACAGATAATCAACAAGGTAATGTAATTAATTTCTATGATCTAAAGCCCAATCCACTCACACACAGAAAGACAAACAGGCACTGTACAGAATAATTTAAGAAAGAAACTGTAAGGATTATAATTTGCCAGTTCAGTAAACAGTTTCAAATGATGGATACCAAGCCTTCATTAAATCCTTGGGCAATGGCTTGTTCACAGGCATGGAGCACTTTATATCTTGCTTAAATTCCACAGTCACCAATTTATTTTAAAAATAATGTTATTGAAAATTTTTTCTTGACAAAATTATAAAATTTCAAAAATATGAAAATATATAACAAACATATAATAAACCAACTCCTATAACTACTCTACAAAAGAACTCACAACTACACTCTTTACACATAAATAAATAAGTAAATAAATTAACACTACTCAGCATAACAAGACCTCCGCTCTCAACCTTGGAGAGCATCATTTATTAAACCCACGTTGCCTGGAAATTCTTTTTGTCAGGACATTAGGCTTATTAAACCAAGCCACCATGGCTAGACAAAAGGCCTCATTTAAAATGGTGGACAGATCTGCTTCCAAATAGTTCAAAAAGGGTTGCCATGTCTTGTAAGAATTGTCCATTTTCTGATGCATCGTGTTTGTAAGGAAGTCCAAGGGAAGTGTTCCATAATTAACTTATGCCACCCCAACAGACCGGGGGGGGGGGTTCTCAGACAACCAACACATCAGAATGTTCTTCCTCGCACAAAAATTGAGGATGCTAAAAAGCTTTTTCCCATGTACATCTGAGGGAGATAAATTCGGCAAACCCATGAGAAGAGAAGCCGTGTCCACCTTGAGTGTAGTCCCCAAGCCCCTCTCCAGTATGTATGGAGCCTGTGGCAGGATCACCAACAATGAGTGAGGTACCCATATTTATTTTACATTTGGGGCACATTGAGGACACACCCTGCTTAAATTTTGCAAGATGATCTTGGGCCAGATGAGCCCTATGAAGAATCTTTAACTGTATAGCCATGGGTCCTATTACATAATGAAATCTTCCTTGCATTCTCACAAATGTCCTCCCAAGTTTCCAGAGCGATCTCCACCCCTCTCTTTCCCAGACCCCCCGTAATGGCTCAATGTCACCTGAGGAATACCCCCCACCCCCCTCCCCAATAAATGATAGAGAGTACTCACTGAAAGAGTGCTTTTAGCCTGAAGTACCCTCTTTTCCGCATCAGATCGATAACCCTCAGTCAGAAGCATAGTCTCTTTTTGGATAAAATCTCTGATCTGAAAAAACAGAAGAGGTCCCTACTCGATAATCCGTATTTTTGAGTTATTTGATCAAATAACATTAATGTCTCATCTTCAAACAGGTCACCCAAACAAGAGACTCCCCTATTCACCCAGGAGGCAAATCTGGGATCCATTGTCCCTGGCCAGAAACCTGGAATACCAACTATGGGAGTATGGAAAGATGACATGTGCTTCATTGCCCTCCATGCTTTGACAGTTTTAATAACTATTGGATTGCAGCAATGTTCCGCAACTATTCTCATTTTGTCCAGAAACAACAGGTTAATAAAAGGACACTTTGCCTGCGAGGCCTCAATGTCTGACATATCAACGCCGAGTCCTCACAGGCCCAATCACTCACAAAAGAGAGAAGGGAGCTCAATTGATATCTTCTTCGTCAGGAGATCTACTCCTCCCAACTCCTGGGGCATTTGCAATTTTGTAAGCTTGATAAGGGGCTGCTTATGGCACCAAATGAAAGAACTAAACCAACCATTCATGTCCAAAACATTTGTTGAGGAAAAAGCAAGGGAAGCAACCACAGAGGGAATAATAAGCGAGGAAGAACATTCATTTTAATAAGTGCACCTCAACCCAGCCATGATATTGGAAGGGGGCTCATCTTTGGAAGTCTTGTTTAATCTTGTCAAACAAATGAACAAAATTAGTCTTGAATAACTGATCAAACTTCGAGGTAACAGAGAAACCCAAATAAAGAAAGCCTCCCTGTGCCCAATAAAGGGCAACCCAACTTCAACGTCTGATATTCCCCTAAGACCCCCCATAGGCATAGCCTCTGATTTTGAAAATTAATCTTGTAACCTGAGAAAAAGCCAAATGAATAAATACATTTAATCAAATAGGGCACCGAAACTGCCAGGTTCAAAAGAATAATCAGAACGTCATCCATATATACTGTGATCTTGTGCACCTTTGATCTTACCTTTGGGGCAGCCATATTAGCGTCCCCATGAATGGCCTCTGCCAGTGGCTCCATCACCAATTTGAAGAGAAAAGGTGAGAGGGAACAACCTTGCGGACTGCCCCTACCAATGTTAAAATGATCAGACCTTATACCATTAGTGAGAACCACCGCCAGAGGATCACTGTAAAGGATCCTTACTCATCTAGTAAACACTTCATCCAGGCTAAACTGCTCCAGGATATAAATAGATGCAGCCATTCCACCCAGTCAAATGACTTCTCTGCATCCAAGGAAACCACCAACCCTTGAACTGACCGTTGTTGGCCCACTTCAATCATGTTAAGCGGTCTCCTAACATAAGAAGATCTGTGACCCTTTATAAAGCCCGTCTGATCCTTCTTAACAATAGAGGGCAACACTTTCCAACCTCAATGCCAGAGTCTTTGATAAAATTGTAAAGTCAGAGTTTAAAAGCGAGATGGGTCTATAAAAAGCATAGTCCTCCAGGGCCTTCCCTTTCTTAAGGATAAGAGAGATATTAGCCTCTCTCAAGGATGGCGGGAGACAATCCTGACTATATGAATAGTTATACATGTCTAGCATCGGTCCTGATAGTATGTTTACAAATTCTTTATAAAACTCACTGGGCAAGTCATCGGGGCGGGCGCCTTACCACTTTGAAGTTGCCTCGCTGCCTCCTGTATCTCTTGGTCTGTTAACGGAGCACTAAGGAGAGGTGCCTATTCAGCAGGAAGATCCAAATTCCTAAAAAAAGATTCCATCTTATCCCATCTGTCCTCACAGCACTCAGACTGGTAAAGTTTAGATTAAAACCTCTGAAATTCCTCATTGATCTTTTTAGCCTCGTAAATAAGAGTCCCATTCCCTTCCCTAATAGAAGCAAGAAGCTGGGAGACATTCCTGACCAAATATGCCAAGTATTTACCCGGCCTATCACTATGCTCAAACAGCCTCTGCTTTGCAAAGGGAAGTTCCTGCCTTGCTGTTATGCGTGAGCATGGAGTTTAAGGTGGATCCGAGAGCTGTGATTGGCTGCAGCTTAGTCACTGACGGTTTACTGTAATATGTCGCCTCAGCTGCCTTCAATCGTGCCTCAAGCAGATGCTGCTGCTCTCCCTTCTGTCACTTCGGGCTGTCAGAGTATGAGATAATTATCCCTCTCATGTAGGCCTTAGCAGTCTCCCAAAGAATGGATGGATTACTGGCTGTACTTGAGTTGGTGACCAAAAAAGCTTTAAATTCCCTCGAAGTATTCTACAAACTTGCTGTCCTTGAGGATGAAGGGATTTATTCACCAGTACCATGAGCCCATTGCATCACCCTTAATCTTAACCATTAAATATACCGCTGCAAGGTCAGAGATGGTAATATTCCCAATCAAACAGGATACCAGGGAATCTAAAAAAGCAGCGGGAGTTACGAAATAATCAATCCTTGTGTGGCATTTATGACTATCGGAAAAGAACGTAAAACCTCTACCCATGGGGTGTAAACGTCTCCAAATGTCTACCGACCCCAGTTCCACACATAGATCACCCAGCTGCTTTGATTGTGAAGAAAGCTTTCAGGGGCCTTTGGGCATTCTATCCAGCACAGCATCCATAAGGCAATTAAAGACCCCTCTATAATAAGATACTGCGACATCAAAGCCATTAGCCCTTAGATAGTGCATCAGTCAGAAATTTAAGAGGGTGGGTTGGAGGACAGTAGACATTCAAAACATCATATTCCTCACCATGTGTAAGGGCCTTAAGAATAACAAACTGACCATACTCACCTTTAACACATTCTGAATTAGTGGTGCTGGAAGAGCACAGCAGTTCAGGCAGCATCCAAGTAGCTTCGAAATCGACGTTTCGGGCAAAAGCCCTTTATCAGGAATAAAGGCAATGAGCCTGAAGCGTGGAGAGATAAACCTTTAACACAATCTATTGAATTAAATGGGAGACCCTTCCGGACGAGTATTGCCTCTCCTCTGTTCCTAGTACTAAAAGATGAGAAAAACACCCAATGAAACCCATCCTGCTGCAACTTCAAGTGTTCCTTTTCATTAAGATGAGTCTGCCGCAACAGGGCAACACTTCCCCCTCTCCTTTCTAAGGTTCAATAACACCTTTTCCCTTTTGACTGGCGAATGAATCCCTCTGATATTCCAGGTGCACTATTTAAGAATGCTCCATGTTCCTTTACAATCACCTTTGACGTACTTAGAGGAAGAATTTGTCTTGCAACATGCTGAGCATACTCAAAAGGAGACTCGTAGAGTCTATTTGCAAAAACCCAAAAAAGAACTAACTGCAAAACACAAAAGGGCTTATTGGGGGACTCTACCCCCTGCCCACATAGGGCGCTTATATTTCCCACACACACCTCCATGCCCCCTCCCAGCTCGAGCTGCACCCCAAACCCAAGCAATGGAAGAAACCAAACACAGAGGTATAACAAAACCAGTGAGCACTCTGTCCACCCCACAATATATCAATACCACTCCAGCTCAGAGAGTAAAAAAACCTACCAACAGCTTCTTTGGGAAAAGATTGAAAGTACAAGAAATAAAAGCAAGACAATTTAAAAAACCAGACACTATTGTCCATGTCCATAAATACATCTACATTATTTTAAAGTGTCCAAGAAGATTTTGGCTTGCTCCAAGGAATCAAACGACTGCATAGTCTCCACGTAAGTAATACGACGCACCACTCGGTATCTCATCGAATATTGTATACCAAGGTCCTTTAACCTTCTCTTAACCTCATCAAATGATTTCCTCTTATGGATCACTGCCACAGAAAAGTTCTGGAGAAACATTATCTTAGCTCCCTGGTAGGTCAGGGCCTGCGGATCTCTCCCCACCCTTCTAGAAGTTTCCATGACTCACTGCTTGTCTCTGTAGCATTGAAATCATATCAGAACCGGGTGGGGGCCTATCTCTATTCATTGTGTTCCTCGCTAATACTCATTGCTTCTAGAGGGCCCAGTGCTAAACCGCTGACAGAAAGACCTGCAATCATGTTGCACTTTTCACAACCATCAGATATCTCAAGACACTTTACCAGCTATAAGATATTTTATGAAGTGTCATCACTGCATTTTAATGTAGGAGTCCTGACTGTCAGTTTTTCACACAGCGATCTCACAAAAAACAGCAATGTGATATTGATTGGTTATGTTAGTATGGTATTGATGGAGGGATATATAGTGGTCATGCTACCAGTCAAAAATGTCACAAAATGGCAGATCAGAATTGGTCAGATGAACCAGCAAGAAAAAAAACATTTCCCTGGCCTAATATAGGGGGACTTTTATTTGGCATTACACAATTCCAAACCTGTAGTCCCAGATCAGTGCCTATCAAATCCATGCCTAGCCAATTTTTGGTTTGGAAGTGTTTGATGCTCTTCTCCAAAATTCATAATGGGGATTGTATTTCTTAGTAGTGAATATCCATCTGAACAGAAAATCTCCCAAATGATTGAAATGAAGTTAATTGATGTCATTAATTTCTAACGATTACACAGTAGCGTTATCCATTTTGTATGCCAGAAACTTACTCTCTGCTTCAGCATTCCCACTGTGGCGTTACTTCCTTCCCAATGTACTGCAAATATTGTTAATTTTATTCAAACTATTAGTAAGATGTAAAAGTTAGGAGTGAGTTGCCATTGGTGTTGGCATCTAAGTTGACCTTCAAAGTGGCTTCAGAAATGTGTTTTCTTTAAATGGTTACTCATTCTAAAGTCAAAGCAAGTTACTGTAGAGGAAAACGTTGCATGACTATGGTAGACCAGCAGGTAGATTAGAGAGGTAGGGCTATGGTTATACTGTCATTGGATTTGTAATCCAGAACCCTGGACTTAATGTTCTGGGTTTTGGATTAGTGGTGCTGGAAAAGCAGCAGTTCAGGCAGCATCCGAGGAGCAGCAAAATCAGAAAGTGCTTAATGTTCTGGGAACAAGAGTTTCAATTCTACCATAATCGGCGGTGAAATTTGCGTGTAATTTAATAAACAAAACATCTAGAACTAAAAGCTAATCTAATTGCAACAATGTAACCACTGATCATTGTCATAATAATCCATTTGGTTCACTGATTTTTTTTTGTTTTACTGAAGGAAATCTGCCATTTTTATCTGGTCTCAAATATATGTGATTCCAGACCTGCAGTAATGTCGTAGATGCTGAACTGCCTTCTGGCTAATCAAGCATTAAATACTGCCCTAGCCATTGACATACGTACCCGTCAACACAAAAAAGGTTGATTCTGCACATGCATTTCTCTGAACATTTCTTTTCCTTATATTTAGAAAAATCCAAATACACCATGAGCACGCACTAGCTTTCGCTCTTTTTGTTTTACTAGTTCCAGAACTGAAAGTTAATGCCATGATCGGTTTACCGATGTCAATCGCCATGCAGGGAACACAGGAGTGGCTGTGCACATGTGCCGCCATGCAGCTTTTGGCAAAGGTTGGTGTGCATTATCACGTGTAGTTCCAAGTGATCCAAGTATCCATGGTCAACAAAGAAGACCATTGATCAATAAAAGTGTTAATTTTATTCAGTCCCACTTTCATCAGTCTCTATATTGCATTGTATACACGATCTTTAAAATATCCACATCTTCTAACTACTTGTGCACTGTTGTTGGCTGATCTCCTGCTATCTGCTCATTCCGAGGATGAAAATCCTTCTCTGGGGATTATTGTTCTCACTGAGTGCTGTCACAGCAGTAACTGTTGCTGCTGATTGATTGATTTTTCTATTAATGAATCATGAACTTCGCGGACTGACGGTTACTCCATACTCTGTACAAATGGTGTGACCATATCTTCCAGAAGTGCAAGTTCCTACTGTTGTGACAAAATATCTGGTTGTTCATGTTCATTATGTAGGATCGAGGTGGCATGTACTCTATACTGATCACATGGCTGGATTCTTGAACAAATGACACTTCATGTTCAATTGATACTTCCTTCTGTTGTCATAATTTTAATAGTCAAAAACTATTTATTACCTTTAGACTTGATGACAACAATCTGTTCTATGTTATAGAATGATTAATCAGAATCATCAATCCAACATATCGTCATCAGTCATCTACATAGGCTGACTTTGCTTTTTAGTCACTAAACACTTGAATGAAATGTGGTTCTGCTTCTTGCAGATAAATCTCTGCTTTCCCAACATTGCACCTGCTTTTCTTTTGTGTGGTGTCCTCTGCAATATTTATATCCTGTACTTACAGCACCTGATGAAGGGCTTATGCCCGAAACGTCGTTTCTCCTACTCCTTGGATGCTGCCTGACCTGCTGTGCTTTTCCAGCACCACACTCTCAATTCAATGTGTACAGGGATTAGTTAATAAAACAAGCATTTGTTGGGAGAAAAATTGAGTCTGAACTTCTATTGAATATATGCAAAAACATGATTTCTGAGGTGAGAAAGATTGTGTAATCTTATATGCTGGATGAATGTATTTGTCACAATTTACAGTAGGTATTTAAAATCTCTATCATGTTTTTTTTCCTTCACTAACCGTAAAAACTAAGTATAACCTGCAGGATCTCACCATGTTATATCTATTGAACTAAGCAAGGAGTGAAAGATATATCCAATTTTCATAACTGAATTTTAAATGTGTACACTGTGTAGTGATACTATTTTAGAGTGCTTTTAACAATTTAACAATGAATATATATTTACATACCTAAGGTCAGAGAGTGCAATTTGTGTGGCTTATGCATGCCATATAGATCAAAGATAAACATGGTTTCTATTATGATCTGGAAACCACACATGCTTTTGCCCTTGACCGTGTAAATGTCTCTTTTGCTGTAGGCTATTCACATTGTCCACAGGTGATGGGATGGTAAGAGCCTCAGATCCCACCAATGTAATTCAGTGCTTTCAAAGCCATTCTAATCTTGTGATTAGTCTATGCATTTCCATTGGTGTTCAGCATTTAATTGAGATGAACCTCATCTCTGTGTAGTTAATGAAAGTTATCAGGTTTTAATAGTAACGACTCAGAGGAATTTTAGTGCTGCTTTCTTGCTTTTTTTTAGTTTATTTTTAATTTATTTGTGGGATGTGGGCATTGCTGGTAAAGCCAACATATATTGCCCATCCCTAATTTCCAAGAGGGCAGTTAGGAGTCAACTGCATTACTGAGAGTCTGGAGTCACATGTGGGCCAGACCAGGTAAGGATAGCAGTTTCCTTTTCCTCAAGTAATTAGTGACGCGGACATTATTTCTCCCCGATTAATTAACATTAGTTCCATAGTCATCATTACATCCTTAGTTCCAGTTTTTTTAAATTGAATTCAAACTGCACCATCTGCCATGGTGGGATTCAAGCCCAGGTCCCCAGGACATTACCTGGGTCTCTGGATTAGCAGCCTAGTGATAAATACTACTTGGCCATTGACTCACATTAATATAGTCATAATTAATTAATTAGTTAATTATATCTTGTAATTAGTGAATATGTAATTTTCAATATAGTGGAGGAAGAAACCTATTTAAAACTATTTCGTTCATAGTATTCTGTTGCCTGCTTCTAATAGGTTATTAGAATTATATTATGTTAGATAGCAGGAAGTTCTCAGGATCTATTTGTAGTCTATGTTGAATCTATTCATGTCAGTCAAGACTATGATGAGTTGATCTCCTGAATTCTGTTGCTCCTATGTTTTGATGTCTTCCATTTTGGTGTGTTGATTCAGGAATGTCAATTGAGAACAGATCTAATTAAGGTTCTTGCCACAATCCTATCATAATTACCAAGCCCCACAGCCTCACTTAGAGAAAAATAATCCAAAATACTTGGCTAAATGGCTAGAGGACTGCAGCTATTGTACATTCATACAAAATGAAATACTATCATATTTCACTTTAAGAATTTGAAAGTGTGTTGCCACTATTGAAATGTTTGTAGTGTAGTCACTTGTCATAATTTAACTGGGAAGAATGCATCAATAATTGTGTCCCATTATTCAACACAATGCATAAAACCCCAATTAACCACCAAAATGACTAACTTGCCTGTATGATTGATTGTTACTCGGAACAAAAGCAATTCACACTAGTGAAATAACTCCACCACGGCTGGTATCCCATCACCAAATCACCCTTTATTTACACGTGGAGTGTCCTTGAAACTGGTCTAGCTTCCTCAGAGCCAGCTCTGAGTGAACAGAACCTCTGACACTTCTGTTTATATCTGTCAGCCAGAGCTCCCTGATTGGGGCTGTTGACCTGATCCAATATCATAAGCTGTGCAGTCCACCTGGCTGACCTTGTTACAATCATTGCACCAGATTTCTTCAGCAACAGAATTTTCCTCATCCCACCCACTTAACTGTTATAAGAGCAGTGAAAGAAAAGATGTTTAACTTATGCAACTGAATCCCTGCCCCTTCAAAACCCTAAATACACACACATTCAATCACAATTAACACCGATTAAATACAGTTTAACTCACATTGTTTTTCACCCATATTCTACACAAGAAAACAAAATACCAAAGATCAAAATTCCAGATTAAAAGGTATAATGTTATTTTTCACATAGTACATTAGATTTTTGCAATGACCACAAACTGTTGTCTGTATAGTGGCATCACCCCTCAATTTAATGGTTGATCAGGTGAACCTAAGGTCTTTTCTTATTTGAGTTTTATGCTTTCTTGTTTTGTTTTTGTCTTTGTTTCTGCATGGAAGGAGAGAGAGATTAGATTAGATTAGATTACTTAGATTATTTACAGTGTGGAAACAGGCCCTTTGGCCCTACAAGTCCACAACGACCCGCCGAAGCGTAACCCACCCACTCCTGTATATTATCCCTTATTTACCTAACACTACAGGCAATTTAGCATGGCCAATTCACCTGACGTGCACATCTTTTGGACTGTGGGAGGAAACCGGAGCACCCGGAGGAAACCCATGCAGACACGGGGAGAATGTGCAAACTCCACACAGTCAGTCGCCTGAGTCAGGAATTGAACCCAGGTCTCTGGCGCTGTGAGGAGAGAGAGAGAGAGAGAGAGAGAGAGAGAGAGTGGCTCCTACAGCTTTTTAAACAGTACAGGTCAACCAATCAGGAGTCAGGCAGCATTTGATTCCCTTAAAGAATTCTTAGTGCTGCTCGTTCTCCAATTCTTCCTCTCTTACTGCTTCTAAAAAGCAACATAGATTTCCACAACTCTACAGATGTAACACTTGATTGTAAGTTGCAAAACTCTCTAGTTATGTCACTCCAAATTCCAGGAGGCATTGTTTGAACACTGCATATTGGTCATTTAGTTGGACAGAATTGATCTTCGGATTGTTCCTTTAACACCTTGTGTTCAACAAAAGATAAAAATAGATTCAGATTTATAATAGATTCATAGTTCTGAAAAAATGGAAAATGTGGTTTCTTGCACATTGGAATGTAGAAAATACAGTTTACAAACAGTAAATTTCCATAAGTAACAATATAATGACCATTAATCTGCTCAAGCAATATTGATTGAGGGATAAACATTGGTAATAACACCAGGGATAACCTGCTTACTCTTCTTCAAAAAATGGTGCCGAATATATTTTGCACCCATCCTAGATAACAGTTCAGGTCCTTTGCTTAACATCACATCTGAAAAAACAAATCTCTCAGAAGAGAGCTGAAGTGTGACTTCAACTTTGATAAAGTTAAAAATCACACAACACCAGGTTATAGTCCAACAGGTTTATCTGGAGGCATTAGCTTTCGAAGCGCTGCTCCTTCATCAAGTCTTTTGAGGTGGGATTTGAACTCATGACCTCTTACCTCAAAGCACCCCCAACTGAGCCAATCTCTTGTCTAGGCTTCTTCAGCAGGGATACACTTAGAGGTTTACAGATTGGATATGATCATTGAGGCCCATTCTATCTGTGAAATGCTATCTCTCACAATAACTCTAACTCTTTCTAAATTTGGTTCTTCATCAATTATCAGGCCTCCTCGACTCCTATTGGGGAAACTTAGGGAAGATTTGGAGACAGAATGATAAAAAGATCTAAACTCATAGATTCTGCTGTAGCATCCAAATATAATTCTGGCTTAACTGATAATTAAATGGAAACAAATTTCAAGTAGTTGTGAATAATAATTTGGTAACAGAAATTATTTTCCACAAATTCTGAGCACAGATCTGCACTTAGCATTAAGATAGAAATTAATGGTTTGAATTGATTAAATTCTATCATAAATTGTGTTTATGGATTCATTTCCAACTTGTGTTGAGCACAAGTTGTCTTATTGCATTTAGTTTATAATCCAAGGCTCAAATCTTTTCAGCCCATTTGGCAAAGTCCTGTCAGTGTTCAAACAACTTCATCCGCAACATGCAATTAGCCAAGAATGTATGGATGGAAAAAAAATCTCTTTTCTAAGTTCACCAGAAGAAATTAATCACTAATTTCGACAGCCAAATGGACCCAATTACCCCATTACTGATTTATAGTTAACCAGTGGAAAGGCATTCTTATTTCATTTATTACGTGTAATTTCCAATCGTATTTTTCATACTGCCTTGTTAAATCTGTGAAACTGTCATAAAACATTGGCTGTAATGGAGATATATTTAAATATGAATCTTAAATGGTGAATATCTATAGGTTTCAGAGGCTGTTGGCAATGGAGCTTTTAAATATTTTCCCTTGGACTTAATGGTTGTTCACTGTGTTGGAAACACAGATGTGTGTCGAAGGAATTGAAGTTATTTGCCATGACCTAATTACAGAGGTAGTACACCGCTGTTCCAACTAATCACTGAACACTTAAGTTTACTGGTTCCCTCGATGTTTAAGTGAAATCTGATAATGATAGTTTATTAACGAGGGAAAGACTGCTTTCAGAAATTAACAATTGTTAGTTAAGGCCAATTCATTATTGCACTGCAATTTATGTCAGTGTTTGGTTCATTGGCAGAGAAGAGAGAAACAAAGTGAATGGTCAACCATATTCATAACTAATTGATTTAATCAGATTACACCGACTGTAAACTGAATGATGGTGTGACATTCTTGGGAACAAACACTAAGACTTTGGAAGAAGCATTCCAAATTAGAACAGCATATGCTGACATCATTTAATACTAAGTGATTTATGAATAATAAGTTGGTAACAAATCATTTTCCAGTGAATTCCGAGCACAGAATTGTACTTTTTTACAGTACAGCTAAATTCTGTCAGTTCAAAATGTTACTTTCTGTCAAGCCTGCGTCTATGAAGCTGTTTGTGCAGAATGCAAACATTGTATTCCTTTTTCTGACCCCCCCCCGCTCTCGCGCTTAGATGTAAGAGTTTGGTAAACTGAAGTGAACACAATGCTCAATGGAATTTTCAATACACTACAGATGTACTAGGAGTTTTATGAAGAAAATGTATAATCAGAAACACATACTATAAAACACTTCTTTCAGCCCCTGATTGAGATAATGTTGCTGATTTCAATGGAGATTTCATAAGCACATTCCAATTCATTATAACACCTTGAAGTTGAGGAATTAGTCATGGTTCCTAACCAATAAACATGCTGGAAGTGCACATGTATGAACTTTATGATCTACCCTTCCCTCATCCTCAACACTAGGTTCAAATAATCACCCAATCTTCCATTTCAGTCCTTTTTATTCCTTTTTGTTGACCAGGTCTCCATGTACAGGACCAGAACTTGGGAGGAGCATAGAAGATTGAGAGTATGGTTACATTTCAGAATGTAACCCTAGAAAAGAATCAACTCCTTCAGGAGATGAGGATAGTAAATAGATACCTACAAATAGGAGAGGAAAATTGGGCGAGGGAAAGCAATTTCTTCAGCTGTAGCAGATACGAGTATTAATTAGATTATCTTCTCAAGCCAGTGTGGTACTGAAAAGTTTCGGGGTGTGACTTCGACACAGATCTTGGCTGAGAGATTGGGGATGCTAAATTGGATAGCCCCTGAGAATAGGTGCAAATACTGTGCTGTTTGATTCACTCATGTCTGTTTAAAGTAATGCAAGAAATACACCAACTTTATTCTTCCCACTGACTTAAAATGTCTGCAGTGTGGAGCTAGTGCTCGCCACTTTGTTAAATGGCTGCAATGGGTATTAGCAGCTTCGTTAAAATGGTGAAAGGCTAGATGTACTAGTTAAAGCCAGCCTAATCCTTTAAAGGAAAGCATGCCGATGCTGGGGGTGGTATCGGAAATCATTCCGCAACTGATTCAGACCTGGGTAGAAACAGGACACTGGCAAAGCACTAAAGAAGGAGAGAGGCTTGAAGATTGTCAAATACTGCCCTGGTTCACTATGATCCTAGCTGCTGTAATTACAGAAAAAGTCAGATCCTACATCGAAATCTGGCTCAGTAGTTTGTGTTTTGTATTATTTCAATTTTGGTGAGGCAGTTTCTCACTGAAACACAAGCTTTTAATGAAAAATAGAAATTAATTAAAAAGCAAAAGAAATGATGATAAAATGAAATAAAACCAGGCTATTTACTTGTAACACAAGTTTAAATGTTTTGAAATACAAAGTAACACATAATCCTATTAATCCTCAAAACAATCCTTTACAGACCTCAAGGTACAGTGCAGTACTTACACCACAGAATATTCACCATCTCTAACTCCTCGATAAACTTAATTTACCTGTGACTTTGACTCCCGGTCTGGATCATCTGAGAGACTCTCCTTGGAGCTCCTATACAGTTGAGCTTAAAAATTCCTTGCTTCAAATGACTTCTTGAGGGTTATATTCAAATATTCCTGGACTGACGCTTATATAAAACTCCATTTATTCCGAGGTCATCTATTGTTAACACAGTTAATTTTCTTCTCCTTTTCTCACTGTTTAAGATATCCATCTTCATCCAAGACTTCTGTGGAACTGCCCCAAATTGAAACCAAAACATTTTTCGCCTCTATCTGTGGGTTCTGCTTCCCAAACTTTAAAGAAAGAACAAATGCTGAAGCTTCTAACTGAACCAGGTCTTAAATATCAAATTTTCATTAATTCTGGAGGCAACCTCTCTCAAACTGTTTCAAAATAAATCACCATGGATACAGAAAAACTTCCAACTTAACCATTAAACCATCAAACACAGAAAAAAAAACTGTATGTAACTAATTCAAAATTCAAAAATCCACTTAAAAATAAATGGTGTGTTTATTTTTTAAATCACAGGTGACAGGATGTGCAAAAGGTAGAAGATACTTGGTATCCTCTTGTGAGCTGGAGGCTATCCAGACTGAAAGGGCAGTGCCAGCATATTCTTGTGGAGGTTAAGCCCTGTTGGCCCAAGTTCATTAGCATGAGTAAGTCAAAATTATCAAGGTTAGTGAATAAAACCTCAAATGCTATATTCTATCAAATGCATCATTGACTTCAGACACTGCTCAATTCATCAGAGCTACCTCATTCACCTATCAACAATTTCTTCCAGTCATCATGAATGCCTGACATTTTTATGCTACACTTCACCCTCCTCACCATTGTACATTTCTCACACATCCACAGTTCCCAGCTTGCACACACTTCAATCTCTTCATCCAAGAGAGCTCATCACCCAAACAGATGGCTTGACACTCACTAGTGTGTTCCTCTCTGTGTTGCATGAGAAAATGGAACCAGTAGAAGTTAGCTAGAAGATTGAGGATGCAGGAGAAGGAGGAGGCTAACCTGAGTTCTTGGAGTAAATGGTGCTGGCTATGGCAGGAGGTCATGACAAAGGAATGCACTTATTCTGAGACTGAATCAATATTCTTACATCCTGACACAGCCTCGGTCTTTACAATGGTTTCATTTACAAGTTACAGATGGTATAAACATACATTTTTTACTTTGCTGACCATCTTCTTCCCAACACCATAATACCTTTTTTTATTCATTCGTGGCAGGAGGACCTAGCTGGCTAGGCCAGCATTTATTGCCCACCCCTAATTGCCCAGGGGGCAGTTAAGTGTCAACCACAATGTTGTGGCTCTGGAGTCACATATAGGGCAGACCAAGTCCCGCTGGTGCAGAAACAAGGAGCTGGGACTGTTATAATGACCAACTCCACTGCAGTCACATCCCCAGGATCCGATCACAACACAGCAGCTTCCTCACTTACAGTGAAGGTTGGTGGGGGACAGGGTGAGGCTGCGATGTAAGGTTTCCAGCAAAAGCTGTGGGTTAGGGAGCAAGAGAGGTCACAATGTCAATGGTTAACAGCAAGACAGTATATTCAACATCAGAAGAGGCTGCTACTGTACCATGTGACCAACAATCTGACCAGTGTGAAACATCTTAACACTAACTCTCATTGCAAAAATGAGAATGCAGGCCCCATGAACTGAATAATGTTGGAATGGGACTATATGAAATGGGGACTTACTGACATTGATTTGCATGGATCTCTGAGTGTGGTTGCAATGAATACTCACTGGACATTTGAGGGAATGGAACCCTTTTGACCTGTTATATGGCAGACTCAACACATGATTCCAGTCAAGCAAAGTATTTGCTGCCAATGGAGCCCGTCACAATGGAGTAATCCTGGAGCTTACTACACCTTTTTCCCTGGAACACATCATGCCTTGTCAATGAATCAACAGTACCACTGACCTCCCTTACAAAGCCTCATCACAGCATGCACTTTCACAGACTTTGGCAATTCCTTTTTCAGAAGCAGAAATTGTGGCTGCAGCAGGTTCGAGATTTCAGTGGGACTGTCCTTATGGAAGCGCTGATGTATCACTCTAGTCCTCACAAGGTTCAGGTCAGCAAATTGCTCTTCAGACACCCTGAATGGGCATGATCTCCTGTGAGAGTTCTTCTTGCCCTCCTCTTTCAGTTGCTTGTCCTGCTCTGCGTGACCTCTGCTCTGCTCAATCTCATGCTATATTCCAAAGGCAGCACCAATGAATCCATCCATGTCCTTCCTGCTGTTTGTTCTCCCACGTGTGATTAAGAGATGGTGCTGGTACAACATTGAGGTCCAAACTACCAACCCTGGTATCAAATCAATGCTACACAGACATCACAACCTGCAGACTCTGCATGCTTCCAACAGCTTTTCACAACTTGTCCACTAACTTACTCATTTAAATGTCATCCACCATGACATGTATGCAATTATCTTATCTACCATCATGGATGCCATTTGTAACATCTGATGTGACCCATCCAAAATACTTAATGCTGAACTCTTCTCTATGCCAGTTTGTATCATAGTACTGTAACCTCTCACATATGTGCTGACAATATTGGTTATATTTTGACAAATAGCAGTAGAATCAGTTCACTGAAAAGTTCACTCACACCCATTACACTGGTTTCTTGCAGCATGTGAAACACCACAAGTCTCAAAAGTCATCTGACATCACCTGCTAAACTGAAATTAAGGTCACATGCACTGGGAATATGCCAATCATTTTGGTCAATCCTGAAATCACTTTGTATTAACTTAAACTACCAAACGTTTGCATTAACAATGCTGTTAGGTTCTTAAGAAAACAACAAACAAATCTGAGCAGTGCATGCTGTGAACAGCATGTTAATTGAACTGCGCCTCTGTAAGTGCTTTCCAAATTTATGCAGAAGTTCTATTTGTGCTCCTACACAAGTTAACAGTTTCACCTTGCAGTGAGGTTGCCGTCATTTTTTGGTCAAATAATACACCACTTCCTTTCATCTTTGCATCTTTCATCAGACAAGTAGGTGGATAATCAATACGAAAGGTAAATGAAACTTCTTACATAAACTGTGTACTTTACAAACAGAAGTTACAATTAAAGAGGAAAATTGCAGATCCTTTTACCCTCTAAGAAAGCATAATAGCTGACCTTAATTTGACTTTGGCTTGAGCTTTCCTGGTTTATGAGTTACCTCTGGAAATAATGAAATCTACATTCACCCATATTTCTCAGAATCATTACCACTGAAACCCAGCATCAAAGTGTGACCCCTTAAATAAATCTATCATTTTCCCTTATTACCTTTATATACCCTGCAATCACTTTGAAGGGAATGTCTGCCTTTGATCAGGGTGTGACTAAATGCTCCTGGTGAAGTGTATTAGTTCGAAGTTTTAATAATAGGTTTTCATTCACATTTACCATGTCACAAACACATTGTGGTTTGAGATTCTAATATATAACTTTATTCTTTCATATATGATGACTGAATCAATTTCTGGTAATTTTCTACAGAGTGAAAACCCTTTGGGAAAGAACCAAAATATAGTTAACTCAGCATATAAATTATCACTGGGACATTGTCTGGTGGGAAAAGAGGAGACATTGATCTTAACAGTTGGAGTATTAAAAACATATAGGGCATTGGATTAATCTAAGCAGTGATGTGTTTGTGGCATAAGGTTCAAATTTTTGATGCAATTTAAAAGATTTCTGGTGGGAGGTAAAGCCAGATGGCACTTCTTCATAAGAGCAGTAAGAGACTGGTGGAATAAGTTGTAAAGAAGGGCAATGTAAATAGGTTCAAGAAGTTTTTTGACTTTTTGTTTAATCAGAGAGGTGTTTGAGGAATTGGATGAGAAAGGAGGTAAATTTAAGATAACTTTCCAAAAGTTATCAACATTTCCTTTCCACTAAGATATCCAAGCTCTACTTCCAATTTCTTTCTTTTCTTTTATCTTTTATTTTCTTCTGAACAAAACTTTTCTACTCTTTAAAAAGTAAGCAAGTAAACTAACCATAATCTGTGGTAGTTTTGGAGCAATTGTTACTTTATACACTATGGCACACACCGTTTGTAATTCCTATGCTTTCATAGATCTTGACTTTAATAAACCTTTGACCAGAGGTTTGTTCATGATTGATGTCATCCAGATTTCACTGAAATTAGTTTACTCAAACTTGATTGAAATCACAAGGAAAGAAGGAAGAGCTCTTTGAAAACCATCCCTCCACCACCACCTTACCTCTTCAATCCACTGCTCAAGTGTACCTCCTGTAAAATGGTGGAGACAGTAAGGACTGCAGATGCTGGAAACCAGAGTCAATAGATGTGAAGCTGGAAGGGTTTTGGCCCAAACCTTTCCCGCTCTTCGAATGCTGTCTGACCTGATGTGCTTTTCCAGCTTCACTCCTATAAAATGGTGTTTATTCTGGGGTAATTTATCAGCCAGGTTACCTGCTCCTTCTTCTGAAGAGAATAATGTGGGACTGAGTTAACCAATGTCTTGAGGAGGGAAGCGAAATAAATCCACTAACAATCTCAGTGCATCACTTGAAACTTGAAGTAAAGGAAGTGCTGGAGAAAGGAGTCATATCAGGCTTGAACATTAACTGGGTTTCTCTCTCTATAAATGCAGCCAAACCTGCTGAGTTTTCTTCAGCACTTTCTGTTTTTGTTTCATATATCCAACATCTGCAGTAGTTTGCTTTCAATTTTTAGGTTGATGTTTCCTAATAATTAAACAATCGTCATTTTCTTTGGAATAATTGCAGAAACCAGAAAATAAGATCTTGCCCTCTCTCTGCATCATTTCAGTGTCTGCAACACTGTATTCTGCACTCTGTTCTGCTACCCTGATACATTTATTGTGGTACTATTTGCCTGTATAGCATGCAAAACACCACTTTTCACTGTATCTCAACAATAAATCAATCTCAAATGTAAAATCAGACATTTTTATTTAACATTTACTTGCTGGAAAATAAATAAGCACGTAACATGAGACTTTTGTAACAGGTACTAATGATCTTTTACAGTCCTGTCAAAAATTATAACACACAATTGCCAATAATTAAAGTGTTATTTCCAGTTCTTGTTTTCATTACCCAAAGAACCAAACATGATTAATTCTGGTCATCAGTTGCACAAGAGAAGGAATGCTGCGGTCCAGTCCAGTCGCAGCAATGTTTTCAAAGCTGGCGATGAGAATTCGGGAAGTTGTGTA
Organism: Chiloscyllium punctatum; assembly: GCF_047496795.1. NCBI lineage: Eukaryota > Metazoa > Chordata > Chondrichthyes > Orectolobiformes > Hemiscylliidae > Chiloscyllium > Chiloscyllium punctatum. The sequence continues at coordinate 18,895,839 of NC_092776.1, read as the reverse complement.
GTCTGCCTGCTGGCAGGATTCAAGACACCTGCTGAGGGTTGGAGAGTTGAAGGGGAGGGGGAATCTATTTGTCATGGGTCATGTTGGTTCCAAAGAGACATCTATGAAGAGGAAACAGTCAGTCTGCAAAGTCAGTGTGAGAAGATGGTCAGCAAAGGACAGCAGGAGAACCTCAAAGGTAATACTCTCTGGATTTGTCTAAAGTAGTGTATATTGCAGAGATGAACTCAGAGCTCAAAGTCTCATGTAGTTTCCAAATTGTGGGGCACTCACATTAATGCTGAGGAGACTGGATCCTTCCCCTGAAACTGCTGGGGCTTAGTGCTCCAGTGAGTGGCATAACCAGGGAAGCAGAAAGGGCTTTAAACTAAAAAAAAGGCAACAGAAGGGATTGTGTAGGGAAGACTGAATAAATTAACGGGAACTGCCAAGGCTAGAGATCAATGTAGCAATAAAGGTAAAGGTAAAGGGTTGGAGGATTTGAGGTACAAAGAGAGGCTATATAGGCTGGGGCTGTTTTCCTTGGAGCATTAGAGGCTGAGGGGTGACCTTATAGAGGTTTATAAAATCATGAGGGGCATGGATAGAATAAATGGACATGGTCTATTCCCTGAGGTGGGGGGAGTCCAGAACTAGGAGCCATAGGTTTAGGGTGAGAGGGGAAAGATATAAAAGAGACTTAAGAGGCAACTTTCTCACACCAAGAGTGGTATGTGTATGGAATGAGTTGCCAGAGGAACTGGTGGAGGCTGGTACAATTGCAACGTTTAAAAGACATCTGGATGGGTATATGAATAGGAAGGGTTTGGAGGGATATGGGCCAGTTGCTGGCAGGTGGAACTAGATTGGTTTGGGATATCTGGTCAGCATGGATGAGTTGGACCAAAGGGTCTGCTTCCGTTCTGTACATCTCTATGACTCTATAATCAAAGTTTGACAGCAAGGGACAATAATTGCAGACTGAAGAGTGTGCCAGCAGAAAACTGAGTAAGGGCTCTATATCTGAGTCTGCACATCATTCACAATCAAACAGATGAATTGACAACTCAAAAAGAAATTTTGTATGTATGGTCTGCTAGCCATTACAAAGATGTGTCTACAAGGACACCAACTTCGGAACCTGAATATCCAAAGACCCCAACATTCAGAAAGAACTAGAAGCAGGAAAGGGTGGCGGAGTAGCGCTACTCATTAAAGATGGCATTCATACTGTAACTACTCATGGCAATTGTGTGTTATTATTTTTGACAGGACTGTAAAAGATCATTAATGTATTCAAACTGCAACATGGCAGTGGTTGGGATTTAACTTTTGTTAACAGATCTGGAATATAAACCAAATCTCAATCATAGTAACCAGGAAACTATTGTCAATTATTGTTTAAAGACCCAACTGTTTCACTAATATCAGTTCGGAAAGTAAATCTACCATCTTTACCTGATCTGGCTGAAATGTGTCACTATCCGCATAGTAATGTGACTGTCAGTTAACTGTCTCTGAAATGGCTGACCAAGGCACTCTTTACTGGGGCAAGTAGGGATGGGCAACAAGTGCAGGTCCAGCCAGATACCGCCATATCCCATGAAAAAATAAGTTAAAAAGAAGCTTCCCGCCCTATTGCTGACTGGTCCCTTGACAATTAAGAGAATGAAATCTGACCCCAACGTATTGCAAATTAATTGACCTTTGCATAAAGGAGTTGTGTGCACTGATTCAATAACAGCAGTCTTTCCCCTATACTCTCTGTTAAGTAGACAAATCTCACCCAGTCTCAGTTGACTCTTGACATTGTAACTCCTTCGACTGAAGACATTGAGACATATTAGACTAAAATTTCCTCTGGAGTTTTCAGATCTGACATTTTCGCTTGCGTGGAGGATTAACCACTTACTCTATTTCTTCAGAGTTTCCATTAATCTTCCACTGTGTGTCCAATAGGAGTTTGAGTGAACCCCCAAGGAAACATTGTTATTAGTGTTTTCCAAGTTGGCACTGTGGTGGGGTAACTTATAAAACTTATCACCGTATTTTTCACATAAAAGTACATGTGAAATGGAATTTCTATTCTATTTTCTTCTATTCTAAACACATGGGTGAGACAGACAGATATATCATGCTACTTTGAGAGTTTAGTGAAGTCAGTTTAAAAATAAACAGCCCAAAAGAGCCACTTGGACAGAATTCACCTCCCTGTTTAGGAATTACTGAGCTAGCTGGAGCTGGTTCTGAGGAGTCATTGGCAAATTTTGCTTTTCTTGTGTATTACTAAAATGATAGTTTCTCATATTCAAAGAACGCATTGAAATAATTAGAATGATTACTACTCTCAAAATGTTGCAACCAATAATTTCATACTGGGTGGCATTGGGATTTGTTGAGACAAAATTAAGTCTGACTGTGACCAACTAAGCATTACTATTCTGATAACAACACAGGATGCAAAGCACTTTTCCCACAAGACTGTATATTTTCTTGGTATAGTTGTCAGGAGAGCATGATAATCTAACAAGTAGCTTACACTGACCGTAATGTAAGATATTTTCCATCACAATTAAAGGTTACAAACGTTATGGTGGGAGTTAGTGAAAGAATAATTACAACAAGCCTATTGCTAATGGAATATTAATATGATGATTAATTTTTAAAATTAATTCATGGGACGAGGGCATCGCAACATTTATTGCCCATCCCTAATTGCCACATTGCTGTGGGTCTGGAGTCACATGTCGGCCAGACCAGGTAAGGATGACTTTTTACCTTCCTACGGAACATTAGTGAACCAGCTGGGTTTTTCCTGGCAATCGATAATGATTTCATGGTCATCGCTAAACTCTTAATTCCAGAGTTGTTATTGAATTCAAATTCCATCATCTGCATTTGAACCTGGGTCCCCAGAACATTACCTGAGACTCTGGATTAACAGTGTGGTGCTGGAAAAGCACAGATTGTCAGGCAGCATCTGAGGAGCAGAAGAATTGACATTTCGGGCATATGCCCATCATCAGGAATGAAGCTTGTGGGCCAAAGGGGCTGAGAGATAAATGGGAGGGCGGTGAGGTTGGGGGGAGGTGGCTGGGAAAGCGATAGGTGGATGAAGGTGAGGGATAAGGTGATAGGTCAGAGAGGGCAGTGATGAACGAGTCCAGAGGGCGGTGCCATGTTGGAGGCTTGGGACTGGGATAATGTTGGGGGAGGGGAAATAAGGAAGATCTCCAGCATCTGCAGTGCTCACTTTCTCCTCTCTGGACTAACTGTCCAGCGATAATTCCACTAAACCGTCTCCTCCCTTGAACCCAATCATAAAGCTCAGTTTTCAGGTCTCTTGATTTTTGCAAAAAATGCTAAAGTTTTTCCATTCTTTTGTTCTATTATCAGGGCTAAATTGGATAATGCCATGTTTTTCGAATGACAGGAAGTCCAGAATCTGCGGAAGCGATTCCCTTTGCTTCTCTGATGTGCTCTCCCTCATTAAACCATGCAGATTAAAAGTTCAAAACAAGAACGGATGTTGTCAAGCGAAATGCTGGCCCATAATCATTTGTAAAGAAGGTACTTTGTTTGTTTCAGGAGTAACATACCACAGAATGGTTATCATCTCCCTTTGCTCTCGGAGCACCTTATTTATCTCAGTGGCCCTTCGTTATCTGTCTGTTATGATTTTTTCTGCAAGACAGGAGTGAATTCTCCTGTACTCAAGATCAAAACTGTAGGCTCAATCTTTACATTATAATATGGATCACTTTGTGATCATGTAACCTAACCGCAATGGTTAACCTGTCAGTGTTTCATTTGCAGTCAGTACTGTCCCCTTTAACACAAGTCTTCCTGTAAATCCCTTATTGATAGTCTAACATTTTCTTCACTTGAATTGAAGCAAAACACTGGAAATGCTGGAACTCTGGAAAAAAGAAATGGAAACTGCTGGAGAAACTCGGCAAGTCTGGGGAGAGAGAAACATCGAGCAGAAAGTGTCAGAGGTCTGAGTGACGTGGGCTATGGCGAGATATGTGGCTGAACTGGGTGACAGGTGTGGCAAGGTCCATCACAACATCGAGATCTGCTTGCACAGGTGGTGTGGTGAGATTCTCACGAGGCATTGGTGAGATGCTGATCAACGGGAATGAATCCTTGTTAATGCCTTTTTGATGCCACAAGCTACACGTTAATACTCAGAGGCCTGTCTTACTAAATTGACCAAACCAGCTCAATGTTGGGAAACATGACAGACAAACCCCCAGACCGTGTATGTGCTAAACTCTGCTTGCTGCTTATTCTGAATGACCTCCATGTTGCACTGTACTCACCAACACCTCAGGGCGTGCTCCATGGGCACCAACCACATGATCCCACATCCACAGACATTGGTTTCAATAAATGTCAGACTTTAAGAACCCCCATGGTATGTCTCTGATTCTCCTACACTGCACCATAAGTCCTAGTGGGAGGTAGGTACAGTAGCAGAGATAGAGTAGATGTGAGCTGTTGGGGTAAGACAGTGGCACATGTGCTGGCAAAGTGGAGAAGGTCATAGATCTTCTTCCTGCATTGGCTGTGCATTCCTTCAGATGCTTTACCTCTGGTGGCATGCTTAGTACAGGCTGGCATGGTCTGGTATTGTGGCGCCCCCTGCTGGTCCTGGGGGATGAGGACATTCTGTCTCTGTACCACCTTGTCCAGCTGGAGCTCTAGGACCCCCGATGCCCCCCTTTCCAGGATAAATGTCAGCAATAGGCAGAGTAGCTCCGGACTGACAATGCTTGTTCAAGTGCAAAATGGGCTGTTAAAGATGGCAGGGAGAAAGTGAGGACTATTCCTGAAGAAGGGCTCATGCCCGAAACGTCGATTCTCCTGCTCCTTGGATGCTGCCTGACCTGTTAAAGATGGCACCAGTGCCAGGGATGCCTGTCAATTTAGGATCTCTGGTGAGTGACAAGTTACTCCGGGATTGGCATGTGGGCAAGATGGAGTGGGAACTACATGTGTGGGCCCTCAGCATAGGGACAAGAAAGGCATTTAACGTGGTGGGTTCGACAAACTCATTCAGCAGTTCAGCACGAGGCCCTCCAGCAAACCTGACACAACTTGCACATGTTCAAAACGCCATGAGATTCTGCTCCCAGTTTCCAGTTTGATATGATCATTCTTCAGAACCAAAGTATTGGATTCAGCATTAACTCTGTTCCTCTCTCCACAGATGCTGCCAGACCTGCTGGATTATTCCAGCTGTTCATTAAATTGTTTTGAACGATAAGAAATGAAATATGTGTGGAATTGAAAGAAAATGTTATAATCACATAGTATTATCAAAATTATTTCATTAATTCACAGAATCTGGGCATTGCTGGCTGGACTAGCATTGAATGCCCATCTCTAATTGCAGTTGAGTTGTATGGGGCTATTTCAGTGGGCAGATATGAGTCAACCACATTGTTGTGGGTCTGGAGCCACACGTAGGGCAGACTGGATAAAGATGGCAGATTCCCTTCCCTAAAGACATTAGACCTTTTATTTCGTCCCATTTATTTTTGTGCCTTTAAGGCTATTAGCAAACCTGATGGATTTTTTCAACAATTGACATGATTGCCATTAATAGGCCTGGATTATAAAATTACAATTAGAACTTTTAAAAAGTTCTCTGAGCACTCCCATGTCATGGGAGAGGCTGGGAGGGTAAATTGGTCTTCATATAAACTGTCAGCCATCTCAAATGGAGAGGGGAATTCATGAGGTTAACTAGTAGCACTGAACAAAAAAGATCAGAAAAGGATATTGAATACAACGGTTCTGTTGTCAGTTAATTATTTAAGGTAGGTATGTTCCTTTCTAGCCTGCAGCTGCTGTTAAATGCCAGTCTTCAATCAAACAGGAAGTGCTTACTGATCATCCATTATTCCAAAGATTGTTACTTCTCCACTTTAATGGACAGCATGTAGATTCCAAGCATGTGTTTTCATTGTATGCCCAGGAGCGATGTAGTTGGTGAAGAGATCATAAATCTGGGCAATAATGATGCTGCCAATTGCTCAACCCTGAAATTAACCTGTCAAAAACAGGGAGGGGGTCTTTCCATCCTGCTAACACTACCAAACCACTGAAACTGTCCTCAATATCCTGCAAATACCATAATATGCTTCTTACATAGCTTATAATCATTCTACTCTTTTAAAACTCAATTCTAAGTTTGTCAAAATTACTCACAATGTGCTCTTAAATCAACTTGCAGGCCTGAGGATCCTCTGATCGATGATGCCTGATTCCTGACACTGGAACTGTAACCCAGAAAGATCAGAGGCCTACTGGCCTGTCGCAGGCCAAACCTCCCTCTGGAAACCCAGGTCCGAGGCCCAGTGAGCGCGGGGACAAGACATTGACATCGAGGAAGCCTGACCAGACTGATTGCAAGGTCCCCGGATTGCTCAATGCCATGACTGGTGCTCAGGACCCCGTCAGGAGCACACACTTACCTCTCGGAGCAGCAAACTTCCCGCACCGAACCCCAGGATTGACTAGAAACAGCCACCTCCCCAGGAAACATGGGAGACGCATTGGACTTCAGTTGAGATTGAAATCCCAGGGTTTTAAGTCCACCCCTGCTCACTCCCCAGCATACTCCTGGCAAATGTCCAAGTCATTGAGAACAAAATGGATGAACATAAAGCTAGACTCACTTGCCAAAGAGAACTGAGTCGTGAACACAGCTCAGTCCATCACATAAACCAACCTTCCATCCATCTATACCTGCTGCTGTCTCAGCAAGGCAGCCAACAGAACTCAAAGGCCTCTCCCACCGTGGTTATACTCTCTCCCATCCTCTTCCATCTGGCAGAAGATAGAAATATTTGAATGCACATACAAACAGATTCAAGAACAGCTTTTTTCCCAGCTGTCAGACGTTTGAATGGACTTCTTAAATGTTAATGTTGATCTTTTCTCTGCGCATCTCTGTGGCTGTAATACTGTATCCTGTACTCTGTTCTGTTACCCTGAAGCACTTGCATAGTACAATCTGCCAGTAAAGCATGTAAGACGACATTTTTCACTGTGACTCGGTACACGTGACAGTAATAAATCAAATCAAATCAAATCAAAAAAGACAAAAGGCATGTATGTAGCTCATGCCTTATCACAATACTTAGAAATATCTGAAAGCATAATGATTCCCTTTGACTCTCAGTGACAGTGCAAAAGGAGGTGTGGCAACTATTTTGTGCATGGGAAGATTCCACAAACATCAAAGAGTTGAAGTTAAGTTGTTTTTGCAGCACTGGATGAGAGAGGACTGTAGGCCAGAACACCAGGACTATCAACGATGCAGGCAAATGCCATGTAACAGCTCTCCTGAAAGATAATATGGCCAACAAGCCAGCAGTCGCTTGTTTGTGCATTGGAGCACAAGGCTACTTTCAATGCTCAAGTCCTGCAATAACTTGGTGCAATAATTATTGATTACTAACAAGTAATTAAGTAATCCATGACTTTATACTAAATGACGGTGATCTCCTTCTATGTGAACATATGAAATAGGAACAGAAAGAGACAATTCAACCCCTCATTCAATAAGATCATGGCTGATCTGATTCCAGGTGTACTTTTAATTTAAAGATTGCGGCAAAATGATATGTAATAGCAAGAATGTTGATATGTGTTTCATCCAATGAAATCATAGCTACAATAATTTGGTGACATCGCCATTGGTTGATGTTGGAGCAATTCTTCAACCTGCTTGAGTCGTGAGAGTACCCTGATTGTATTAGTTCACATTTAATAATGCAAGCAATGGTTCTCACAACAACACGTTTTGAATCAAGGTACTTTGGGGTTGAAATTGTTAATAAAAGAAGCTCCAGACATCTATTACAAATAATTGTCCATTGCGAACAAAATGAAAGGTTCTGAGAAATGTCACATTGCACTCAAAATCTTAACCCTGTTTCTTTCTCTCCACAGAGCTGTTGAGTTTCTCCGGCATTCTCAGTGTTCCCTTCAGATTTCCAACATCAGCAGGTATTTTGTTTGTATTAAAGGGAAGATTGACTGTCCCCCAGCATTTTATCAGGATGTAAATATGTTAAATGGCTTTTTTTTTCACCCTTGAAAGAAAGCTATCACCCTATCTTCAACATGCTGTTCAATACTTTCTTGCTTCGAACTAGTAAGTGGCAATGTAGAAATGTTTAAGATCTATAAAACGGTCCATAACAGGCCTTCAGTCAGACTTAACCAGTTTACCCACATGAGGTTAATAGAGGTGTATGATTGATGGACTAAATAAACGGTGCTGCAGAACTTATTTGCTTCAGAGCGTTGAAGTTGACATCTTAAGTATTTGTTCTAAATGATAAATGAATCATCTTCAATTTGCTGATGGTGAAACCAGGAATTGTGACACCACTAGTGATATTTCATGTTTGTAAGAAGATCTTGTGTTTTCACATTTGACAACCAGCTTTCTTTCAAGTGCTTTCATGGCTCTATTCAATTATTTCTCCTTGTTTTAAACCTGAGATTCAGGATGGATTATCGTAAGATCTGTTAGACCCCTACAATTGCTGCAGTTAAGACAAAACTAGTGTTTTTTCCATCAAATACCAAGACAATGAAATCTTTAATGAATGCTTTGAGAACGGTACTTCTGCATCTAATGAATGTAAGGGTCTAAATGATTGTCAACTCAAAAGTGTATTTTTAACAGAAGTGAAATAAAGCATTTTCTTAAATCCATTTTTTTGGATGTGGGTACTTCTGATAATTATTACCGATTGCAAGCTTTCCTGGGAATTTGGAACTGCTGGATACAAATGGTTATAATTGAGCCAGTTGTTAAGCAAGCATAAAGCTCATTGGATGGCCAGGCTACTTTCCCGAAAAGGGCATTTGTGAACCCGTTCAGCTTTGACAACGATCTTTTGCGGCCACTTTTTACAGATAGTTGCTGCTATTTCTAGTGTTTTTTTGTTCAACTGATTCATTAAAAAAACTATTCACAGGAGTCATAGAGATGTACAGCATGGAAACAGGCCCTTCGGTCAAACTCGTCCATGCCGACCAGATATCCCAACCCAATCTAATCCCATCTGCCAGCACCCGGCCCATATCCCTCCAAACCCTTCCTATTCATATACCCATCCAGATGCCTCTTATATGTTGCAATTGTACCAGCCTCCACCACTTCCTCTGGCAGCTCATTCCATACACGTACTACCCTCTGTGTGAAAAAGTTGCCCCTTAGGTCTCTTTTATATCTTTCCCCTCTCACCCTAAACCCTTGCCCTCTAGTTCTGGACTCCCTGACCCCAGGGAAAAGTCTTTGCCTACTTACCCTATCCATGCCCCTAATAATTTTGTAAACCTCTATAAGGTCACCCCTCAGCCTCCGACGCTGCAGGGAAAACAGTCCCAGCCTGTTCAGCCTCTCCCTATAGCTCAGATCCTCCATCCCTGTCAACATCCTTGTAAATCTTTTCTGAACTCTGACTTGGACATAACTGACAATGTTAGCATTATTGGCGAATTGAAAAGGTTTCTGACTGAGAAGAAGATAATTTCACCATCCCTATTTGCCCTGGAGCAGGTGGTGAGCTGTATTCTTGACAATACCTGAATGACTCGCTAGGTTATGTAAGAGAACAATTAAAACTAAAAACCAATCATAATGTTGTGAATCTGAAATCTTTTTTTAATTCTTTTATGGGATGAGAGCACCACTGGCTAGGCCAGTATTTATTGTCCATCCCTAATTGCCCAGGGGGCAGTTAGGAGTCAACAACATTGCTGTGGGTCTGGAGTCACATTTAGACCAGACTAAGGATGAGAGTTTCCATCCTTAAGGGACATTAGTGAACCAGCTGGGTTTTTCTGACAATCGGCAACAGCTTCATGGTCTTCATTAGACTCTTAACTTCAGAGGTTTTTAAATAATGGGGTGGCTCAGTGGTTAGCACTGCTGCCTCACAGCGCTAGGAACCCAGGTTTGATTCCCTCCTTGGGTGACTGTCTATGTGGAGTTTGCACATTCTCCCCGGATCTGCGTGGATTTCCTCTGGGTGCTCAGGATTCCTCCCACAATCCAAAAATGTACAGGTCAGGTGAATTAGCCATGCTAAATTGCCCATAGTGTTAGGTGCATTAGCCAAGAGTAAATATAGGGTAGGGGAATGGGTCTGAATGGGATACTCTTCAGAGGGTCAGTGCAGACTTGTTGGGCCAAAGAGCCTGTTTCCATACTGTAGGGAATCTAATCTAATTCAAATTCCACCATCTACCATTGTAGGATTCAAATTCAGGTCCCTAGAAAGTTAGCTGGGCCTCTGGATTAAACATCAGGTGATATAATCTTTTAATATAGGGAATTTTTGCTTCTAAAAGATGTCAGTGAGCAATTTCATGATCATCATAAATTGTTCTAATCTTACTGCAGGTTTATTTAATTCACTCAATATAAATTCCCCTGAAACATTAGTGGAAATGGAACCCAGACTTCCATGTTGTTAGTTTAGGCCTCTGGATTATTAATCGAGTGACATAACCATGATGCTACTATATCCCATAAAATAAAGTTCTTGAATGGAATTTGGTGGGGGAGGGGAATCATCAGAACTCATGGGTTTTGTATTTGGATTATTAATCCAATTACATAAAAGTTATACATTCCACCCACTACTTCTTTTTGAAGTGATATCACACAAAGTTCCTCTTTCTTACTGAATGCTACTTAATATATCCTTGGAGGGAGTCTGCCTGAAGACTGTATCATGGGGGTGTGAAGGTGTGGACTAGAAACCCTGCCACCTCCCAGTTTTGCCAATTAAGGCCTTTTAAAGGCCATGTTAGAGCATTGTCCACCCTGTTGGTAGAACGTCAATGGCATGTGGGGTCCATATCATGTGGGAAAACTGCCAGGTGAATCCTGACAAGTATATATTTGACATGTCTATGTGGAAGAGGAATTGGCTTCCTCTTGGGGCATGCTGAGTTCATTAGAGTCAGAGACCTACAGCAGAATTGCTGGGAGCTTTGTCAAGTGAACAACCCTCCTCACCAATGTATCTTTGACATGATCCCTCCATCCTGCCCCATTCACCAGGTTCTGGACATTAGAGGGATGACCCTTCTGTTAGACTCTAACACATTTCAGCAGTAACTGCCACTCTTGGAAATGTTACCCGTGCTGGAGTTGGGATGTCATGTTGAGAATTTACAGGACATTGGTGAGGCCACATTGGGAGTACAGTGTACAGTTCTGGTCACGCTGCTATAGGAAGGATGTTATTACATTGGAAAATACTTACAAGGGTGTTACCAAGCCTGGAGGTTTTGAGTTATAAGAAGAAGCTGGACAGGCTGGGCCATCATTCCCTGGAGCATATAAGGTTGAGGGGTAGCCTGATAGAGGTTTATAGCATCATGAGGGGCATAGATAAGGTGAATAGCAATGGTATTTTCCCTAGGGTGGGGGAGTTCAAAACTAGAGGGCATCGTTTTAAGGGCAAAATATTTAAAAGGGACCTGAGGAGAAGCTTTTTCACATAAAGGGTAATGCATGTGTGGAATGAGTGGCCCGAGGAAGAGGCAGATGCAGGTACACTTACTACATTTAAAAGACATTTGACAAGTGCATAATTAGGAAAGTTTTAGAGAGATAAGGGCCAAAATGCAGGCAAAGGGAACTAGTTTAGTTGGGGAAACCTGGCTAGTGTGGATGAGTTGCTTCTATGCTGTATGACTCTATGATTCTATGAATCTACAGTGACCACTTGAACTCTGACATCCAGCTGTCATCTTGTGAAATGGCCCCTGGTAGAGCCTCAAGCTGCTTGTACAGGGATATCCCAACAGGTTGCCTGGGAATGGCTGAAGTACGGTTGCCAGCAGTTCACCAGCTAGCAGACTCATCAAGTTAATTGTGATTGACTATGGTTAGCTAGCCAGCTATTATGGTATCACTCACATATCAGCTTCTGTTTCCCACTACTGCCAACACAAACCAAGAGTTTCTGCCACTTAGCTGCCGACTACAGCTGGCCATGGTATTAGAGACTTTGGGAAACTCCTGTCTCCAACTTCAAAGCTCAACCAAACAAACTTTGTTTTCCACCATCAATTTTATAATTAATAAACAAAAGTCTCAAAGAAAATGAGTATTTCTTGTTTATACAGAGCCCTAGGAAATATAAACACAAAAAAAACCTGAAAAAAAAGGAATACCTGGTGGTGGAAATTGAATTAAGATAAGAAAAAAAAGCCCGAGATTGGTTACAGCAGTGTCTAAAGGATCAGTCCTTAATTCCTGAAAGCATCAGGTCAAATCTGGGAGGTTAACAGTTCATTGGCCAAGATCAGGGCAATTCTCCTGTTATGAGAGAATTATTTTTGTTGTTGTCAATGTTCCCTCCTAAAATTAGTAACCTGAAGAAAAAGAAAGTTCAGGTCAACAGAAAAAGGGCAGGGGAATGGGATGAGGTGAATGGATCTTGAAAAGAGCAAGCATTGACATGACATGCTGAATGACCTTCATCTGAGCTATAACCATTCTATAATTCTGCACAATGGTCACATAATGTCCTCAGAAGAATCCATGAGCTAAGAATTTTTAAAATAGCATCTCTGCAGTGTGGAAGCAGGTCATTTGGCCCATCACGTCCAGACCAATCCTCCCCCTACCCAATCCTGTAACTCTGCACTTCCCATGGCCAATCCACTGAGCCTGCATATCCCTGGACACCACGGGCAATTTACCATGACCAATTCACCTAACTTGCATATCTTTGGACTGTGGAAGGTAATAGGAGTACCCAGAGGAAGCCCACACAGACACAGGGAGAATGTGCAAACTCCACACAGACAGTCACCCGAAGGTGGAATCAAACCCAGGTCCCTGGTGCTGTGGGGCAGCAATGCTAACTATTGATCCACAACACCACCCATGGTGGAATTTGTAGAAGCTCACAGATGTGGCCTCATTTAGTGTTCACGTGTTTTGACTTTGAAACAGCCAGCAGTACAGCTTTATGCTTTAAACAAGATAAAAGGTCAGATTCAGTCCTTGCAATGGTTGCTGTATATGAATAGTATGAATTCCCTTTGTATGTGGTCTAGTAGGTAGAGCCAAACACTTGGCATAAACACAGTCGGATTGCAATCACAGTTGAATCTGTAAGCGTAGTCATGTGACTGCTGGGAGTCACTATGTAAGATTCCTTGTACCCAGTTTCAAGATTGATCCACAAAATATGTGATATAACTACACATTAGTGGCTGTAATATTGACAACCTGCAAGCTATTCCTTAATTTGTACCTTTGAGTATAAGATCCATTGGTTGACAGTTGAGGTGAAGATGCTGAATTGATTGCATTATTTGGACCCCAACTGGGGAAAGCTGATGCCAAATTGGCATCAATCAAAAGTAAATGTCATTTGTAGCATATACCCTTGCCCAAAGATGAAGCTTCATCGGTTGTTCTATTCATTAGCTACTTGATCGGCAGTAAATGTATTTTATCTCATGTAGGTATGATGGGAAAGTACAGCTTGAAAGGGTAGTGGAAGCAGTTTCAAAAGGAATTAGATATAACATTAAATGGACAACAAAATTCAGGACAATGTGAAAAGGATGAAGTGGGTCTAGGTGGATTCAGCAGACAGACGGTAGGAATGTCTTAGGGCAAATGGCTTAATTATTCCATCAATTGGGTGGCATAGTTTAATAATTCTGAGGTCTGAAAAAGACAACTGTGAAAAAAGATGAATTTAGGAAAATATAAATCTATAGCGTTAAAGAAAATCCAATCCAGTTTGACAAAATATCTTGTCAGCGTGAATTAGTAGTGTCTTACTTCATAAGTTTGTCAAGTTACAGCTTTTGAGAATAAACATCATTTTTCTCCATGGTTAAAGTTAATTATTCTGGCTGTCTTTGATGCAAGTCAATGAGAAGTAATTTACCAACAGGCCAGCTAATCAGCTTAACTAAGTGGAAATTATGCAAATAATATACAAAAGCACTCACACTGTTGTGTGTAAAATGGCACAGAAACAAGAAAATAAACATTCTCTGACAGATGAAGGGTCAGCAGTGCTTGAAATGTTGAAACATTTTTGGCATAAGAAATAAAACTATGAATCTCATTGGAAGCAGTCAAGGAGTCTCAATAAATTGAACAACGTGTATGTAATTGTGTGCCCCACATTTTACAAATACATAAAATCCATAGCACTGAAAGAGGCCCACTGATCTACACTGGCCTTTATTTTCTACTTAAGTCTTCTCCTATCCTATCTACATCCTTTCCATCACAGCCCCTCAGAATATCTTTCTTTTTCTTTATCTCTCATGTACTCACCTCATTTCTCTTTGATAGCATTGAAGCTATTTGATAGGCGAGGGTCATCTCTAATCTGTAAAGGTGTTTTCCAGCTCAAGAATTCAGAATGGGTATTGAAGAAGATGATAGAGACAGTGCTAGAATATAGCTGACCTATGCCACAGCTGAACCAGAATATTGTGGAACAAACATAATAAAGAGAGATCAGTAAAGTTGGGATTATTCTGCTTCAATGAGAGAAAGGAGATTTCAGGGAGGAATTCAAAACCAAATAGAGTTCCAGTTGAGCTATCAGGAAGGAACTTTGATCGAGCAAGTGGGTTTGTGACCAGAGTTCATCAATTAAAGCAATTAGCAAGACAACGGAGGAGAAATATTTACGCACAGAGGGTTATTAATATATTTTATGTGAAAGGATGTGAAAGGATGAAATAAACAGATTTTTATAAGAATTTTTCAAAAGGCAATTGGACAAAGGATTTTATTAAGCCAGAGAGAGTTCAGAAGAGATTTACCAGGACGTTGCCAGGTATGGAAGGTTTGAGTAATAAAGAAAGGCTGGATAGACTGGGACTTTTTTCACTGGATGTTGAGAGGTGACCTTATAAAAGTTTATAAAATAATGAGAGGTATAGATAGAGTTAACGCTAGTTGTCTTTTCCCTAGGATGGGGGATTTCAAGGCCAGGAGCACATTTTTAAGGTGAGGGAAGAGAGATTTAAAAAAGACACGCGGGGCAATTTGTTTACACAGCGTGTGGTTCGTGTGTGGAATGAACTTCCTGATGAAGTAGTGGATGCGAGTACAGTTGCAATGTTTAAAAGACATCTGGTTAAATACACAAGTAGGAATGATTTGGAGGGATATGGGCCAAGAGCAGGCAGGAGGGACTAGTTTACTTTGAGATTATATTTGGCATGGACTGGTTGGACTGAAGGATCTGTTTCCATGCTGTATGACTCTATGATTCTATGACTCTCTGTAGTTAATTTGCAACGGTTAGAGAGGAATGCTGGGGTATGGGAATAATTGAAAAGCCCATTTAAAGAACAGCACAATTATGGTACAGTAGCTTGAATGCCAGTGCTGTCAGAGTGTCTAGGGGAGTTTTTCACAGGGACGGGAAAGCAGATTTATATGTGTTTAGGGAGCTCAGTCCATGAAAAGTGATACAATATCACTGAAATCATCACATCCTCCTCACTGTGGGGATATTGTGGTGGGGTTCAGGGGGTGGGACTGAAAGGTGAGCATGAATCCTTCACACAGCAATCAGCCAAGTCATTAACATAATCAAGGAGCTCACTAAAGTACTGCCTAAACCTTGTAATACACAGGATTTGATAGACAAGCCCATCAGCAGATCACAAAGTTGGATGAAATGAATTGACAGTGAACAGCACTTTGATCAGTGAAACTGACAGGACGAGCAGCCTTTGACCAGTGAAACTGAAGAGCTCGGTCACGGCTAGCTGACTGGCTGCCATTTATTGGCAGTTCTGCGCAAAAAATACAACACAGGCAATTGGCAACTTCTTGGCTGACATTTCACCCACCTTCAGCTGCCCTTCACTGCTGCCTGCCTTCACTACAAGGATCAGCTTCTGCAACACGATCTTGAATTTCTGATGAAGAGCGCAATGTGAAATGCCTTTTTCCTACCATATGGTGAGGGCTAGTCACAGTGAGTGTCCTGGAGAAAGGACAGACCCCTAGCATGGGTCAAAGTGCAGGGGATCAACTTACTTGCCGTATCAGACCAACAATATTTTGGGGATGGGATTTTCACAGTAGGTCACACAGCCTCCTGGAAACAGACCTTCTTTACAACTGGACAGCTTCAGGTTCCTCCCCCAGGAGGGCTACATCCCCTCCATTGCCCAGGTCTTCTCTCATGCTGAGTTATCCACAGCTATTGATTATATTCCATGTTGTTTAATTCACACACATGTTCTGTAGGCAAGGTATGCAAACTAATCTACCCATGAACCATTCTGAGTCACCAACTGCTCTGTCGCCAACCCAACAGCTGCGGCCAGGGCTTCTGTTAGTGGTCCACATGCATGTTGGCATCCCTGGTCAGGGTTAGCTTAGGTTTGGAGGGTCACTCCTTCCTGCAGAGTAAAGTTGATCAATATTGTCTCTTGATCAACCCATTGGCACAATACCGAACCCTTTGTTGATCCTGGTATTGGGCAGTCACACCAGAAACCAGGCTAATCTAGTACATGAAGTGAAAAAGCATGTTTCTCTTTCGAAGGCTTTTCATGTTGAGGATATTGCGTTACGTGCTCGAAAGGCAGTCTCAGTTATTTTAAGGTCAGCTTACAAGGTCATTGGCATGTCAGCAGCATTTTAAAATGTCAGGTTATTTTTAAAAGCCACTTCAATCTTGCTAAAGAGTTTAATATTAAAACATCGAGTCAGAAACCTGTTGATAAAAAGTCATAAAAGAACTGAAATTCTTTTATACATTATCTCTATCTTGATTGAGAATCTTTTGCATTGAAACATCAAAGAATTCAGATAAAGGCTGTTAAAAAGTTACAAACATATAAAGATCTCTTAAAAATCACTTAAATTTCATTAGAGACTTTTACATCGAAACATCAAAGAAATGATATACATGATTAAAAAGAATATACATTTAAAGATATTTTCTTTATTGAATTCAAACTACACCATCTGTCATGGTGGG